>NC_092766.1:5407086-5437558 GCF_047496795.1 Chiloscyllium punctatum
AGGCCCTTCGGCCAGGTCTAGCTGCTATCTCTGAAACTCTCGAGCTGACCGGTCAGGGAAAGGGGGGGGCTGGGTCTGATTTGGGACCAATATCACGTGGGAGCCACTCTCGAATGTTCCCCTGGATAATTCCCAATCCTTACCTTTAGGGCCGTAGGGAACAACTGTGGATGGAGAGAATCCAGGAGGATATTAGAAATGTGAAACGGAAAGTCTATTGATCTCGAACTGACCCACCCACACTCTCAGGCAGTGCCCTGCTGCTCTCCCTCTCTGATGCAAAGTTACCGATCGAGTTGGGGAGATTCAGACAAAATCTGACGACCAACGTCCTCAAGATCACCCAGAAACATGCAGCCGGTTCCCAAGAAGGCAGGGAGCTTGTGGATGGGAATGATTTGACCAGAAGCATTTGGACTTTCTGGAACAAGACATCATTCAATCAATGATCATAATGCTAACAAACGTCAAGGGGGCGATGGACAGATTCTCTCTCTCTCTTGTTGGAGACGGTAACCCCCAGTATGTTGATAGTGGGGGGGAGGGGGATTCAGTGACGGGAACACCGTTGAACGTCAAGGGGGCGATGGTTAGATTCTCTCTTGTTGGGGATGCTCACAGCCTGGCGTTTGTGTGGTGTGAATGTTCCTTGCCCCTCCCCAGCCCAAGCCTGGATATTGTCCAGATCTTGGGGCATTTGGACCCAGACTGCTTCAGTATCTGAGGAGTCACTACGTAGACTGTACATTCTCACCTACAGGTCCGTAGTGATCTGTGGATAGAGAACACAAAGAGAGGTTAGTGAGAACGGGTCAGGAAAATGCCATTGTACCCTAACTGTCCCCAGACCCTTCAGCCAGGTCTAGCTGCTATCTCTGAAACTCTCGAGCTGACCGGTCAGGGAAAGGGGGGGCTGGGTCAGATTTGTAACCAATATCACGTGGGAGCCGCTCTCGAATGTTCCCCTGGATAATTCCCAATCCTTACCTTTAGGGCCGTAGGGAACAGCTGTGGATGGAGAGAATATAGGAGGATATTAGAAATGTGAAACGGAAAGGCTATTGATCTCGAAGTGACCCACCCACACTCTCAGGCAGTGCCCTGCTGCTCTCTCTCTCTGATGCAAAGTTACTGATCGAGTTGGGGAGATTCAGACCCAATCTGGAGACCCAAGTTCTCAAGATCGCTCAGAAACGTATCACTGGTTCCCAAGAAGGCTGACAGCTTGTGGATGGGAACGATTGGACCAGAAGCATTTGGACATCTTAAAATAAATCAGTTAATCAGTGATGGTAATATCTTTGACCTTCAGGGGTGCTATGCTTGAGGTTCTCTCTCTCTCATTGGAGATTGTAACCCCCAGGATGTTGAGAATTGGGGGGAAGGGGGATTCAGTGATGGTAACACCATTGAACGTCAAGGGGGCGATGGTTAGATTCTCCCTTGTTGGAGACGGTAACCCCCAGGATGTTGATAGTGGGGGGGGGAAGGGGGATTCAGTGACGATAACACCATTGAACATCAAGGGGGCGATGGTTAGATTCTCCCTTGTTGGAGACGGTAACCCCCAGTATGTTGATAGTGGAGGGGAGGGGGATTCAGTGACGGGAACACCGTTGAACGTCAAGGGGGCGATGGTTAGATTCTCTCTTGTTGGGGATGCTCACAGCCTGGCGTTTGTGTGGTGTGAATGTTCCTTGCCCCTCCCCAGCCCAAGCCTGGATATTGTCCAGATCTTGGGGCATTTGGACCCAGACTGCTTCAGTATCTGAGGAGTCACTACGTAGACTGTACATTCTCACCTACAGGTCCGTAGTGATCTGTGGAGAGAGAACACAAAGAGAAGTTAGTGAGAACGGGTCAGGAAAATGCCATTGTACCCTAACTGTCCCCAGACCCTTCGGCCAGGTCTAGCTGCTGTCTCTGACACTCGAGCTGGCAGGTCAGGGAAAGGATGGGCTGGGTCTGATTTGTAACCAATATCACGTGGGAGTCTCTCTCGAATGTTCCCCTGGATAATTCCCAATCCTTACTTTTAGGGCCATAGGGAACAACTTTGGATGGAGAGAATCCAGGAGGATATTAGAAATGTGAAACGGAAAGGTTATTGATCTCTAACTGACCCACCCACACTCTCAGGCAGTGCCCTGCTGCTCTCCCTCTCTGATGCAAAGTTACTGATCGAGTGGGGGAGATTCAGACCCAATCTGGAGACCCAAGTTCTCAAGGTCACTCAGAAACTTGTGACTGGTTCCCAAGAAGGCAGACAGCTTGTGGATGGGAACGATTTGACCAGAAGCATTTGGACACCTTGAAATAAATCAGACAATCAGTGATGGTAATATCTTTGACCCTCAGGGGTGCTATGCTTGAGGTTCTCTCTCTCTTGTTGGAGATTGTAACCCCCAGGATGTTGAGAATTGGGGGGAAGTTGATTCAGTGATGGTAACACCATTGAATGTCAAGGGGGCGATGGTTCGATTCTCTCTTGTTGGAGACAGTAACCCCCAGGATGTTGATAGTGGTGGGGGAAGGGGGATTCTGTGACGGTAACGGCATTGAACGTCAAGGGGGTGATGTTTCGATTCTCTCTTGTTGGAGACGGTAACCCCCAGGATGTTGATAGTGGGGGGGAAGGGGGATTCAGTGACGGTAATACCATTGAATGTCAAGGGGGCGATGGTTAGATTCTCTCTTGTTGGAGACAGTAACCCCCAGGATGTTGATAGTGGGGGGGAAGGGGGATTCAGTGACGGTAACACCATTGAAGGTCAAGGGGGCGATGGTTAGATTCTTTCTTGTTGGAGACAGTAACCCCCAGGATATTGATAGTGGGGGGGAAGGGGGATTCAGTGACGGTAACACCACTGAACGTCAAGGGGGCGATGGTTAGATTCTCTCTTGTTGGGGATGGTAACCCCCAGGATGTTGATAGTGGGGTGAAGGGGGATTCAGTGACAGTAACACCATTGAACATCAAGGGGGCGATGGTTAGATTCTCTCTTGTTGGGGATGCTCACAGCCTGGCGTTTGTGTGGTGTGAATGTTCCTTGCCCCTCCCCAGCCCAAGCCTGGATATTGTCCAGATCTTGGGGCATTTGGACCCAGACTGCTTCAGTATCTGAGGACTCAATACGTAGACTGTACATTCTCACCTACAGGTCCGTAGTGATCTGTGGAGAGAGAACACAAAGAGAAGTTAGTGAGAACGGGTCAGGAAAATGCCATTGTACCCTAACTTTCCCCAGGCCCTTCGGCCAGGTCTAGCTGCTATCTCTGAAACTCTCGAGCTGACCGGTCAGGGAAAGGGTGGGCTGGGTCTGATTTGTAACCAATATCACGTGGGAGTCTCTCTCGAATGTTCCCCTGGATAATTCCCAATCCTTACTTTTAGGGCCTTAGGGAACAGCTGTGGATGGAGAGAATACAGGAGGATATTAGAAATGTGAAACGGAAAGTCTATTGATCTCGAAGTGACCCACCCACACTCTCAGGCAGTGCCCTGCTGCTCTCCCTCCCTGATGCAAAGTTACTGATCGAGTGGGGGAGATTCAGACCCAATCTGGAGACCCAGGTTCTCAAGGTCACTCAGAAACGTATGACTGGTTCCCAAGAAGGCAGACAGCTTGTGGATGGGAACGATTTGACCAGAAGTATTTGGACATCTTAAAATAAGTCAGTCAATCAGTGATGGTAATATCTTTGACCTTCAGGGGTACTATGCTTGAGGTTCTCTCTCTCTCGTTGGAGATTGTAACCCCCAGGATGTTGAGAGTGGGGGGGGGGGGGAGGCGATTCAGTGATGGTAACACCATTGAACATCAAGGGGGCGATGGTTAGATTCTCTCTTGTTGGAGATGGTAACTCCCAGGATGTTGATAGTGGGGAGGAAGGGGTATTCAGTGACGGTAACACCATTGAACGTCAAGGGGGCGATGGTTAGATTCTCTCTCTCTCTTGTTGGAGACGGTAACCCCCAGGATGTTGATAGTGGGGGGGAAGGGGGATTCAGTGACGGTAACACCATTGGATGTCAAGGGGGAGATGGTTAGATTCTCTCTTGTTGGGGATGCTCACAGCCTGGCGTTTGTGTGGTGTGAATGTTCCTTGCCCCTCCCCAGCCCAAGCCTGGATATTGTCCAGATCTTGGGGCATTTAGACCCAGACTGCTTCAGTATCTGAGGAGTCACTACGTAGACTGTACATTCTTACCTACAGGTCCATAGCTATCTGTGGATAGAGAACACAAAGAGAGGTTAGTGAGAATGGGTCAGGAAAATGCCATTGTACCCGAACTGTCCCCAGACCCTTCGGCCAGGTCTACCTGCTATCTCTGAAACTCTCGAGCTGACCGGTCAGGGAAAGGGTGGGCTGGGTCTGATTTGTAACCAATATCACGTGGGAGCCGCTCTCGAATGTTCCCCTGGATAATTCCCAATCCTTACTTTTAGGGCCATAGGGAACAGCTGTGAATGGAGAGAATCCAGGAGGATATTAGAAATGTGAAATGGAAAGGCTATTGATCTCGAAGTGACCCACCCACACTCTCAGGCAGTGCCCTGCTGCTCTCCCTCTCTGATGCAAAGTTACTGTTCGAGTTGGGGAGATTCAGACCCAATCTGGGATCCCAAGACCTCAAGATCACTCGGAAAGATGTGACTGGAAGAAAACTGACAGCTTGTGGATGGGAATGATTTGACCAGAAGCATTTTGACTTCTGAAAAAAGATCATTCATTCAGTGATCGTAATGCCTTTGATTCGCAATGGGACAATGGTTAGATTCTCTCTGGTTGGAGACGGTAACCCCAGGATGTTGATAGTGGGGGTGAAGGGGGATTCAGTGATGGAAAGCCATTGAACATCAAGGGGGTGATGGTTAGATTCTCTCTCTCTTGTTGGAGACGGTAACCCCCAGGATGTTGATAGTGGGGGGGAAGGGAGATTCAGTGACGGTAACCCCATTGAACATCAAGGGGGCGATGGTTTGATTCTCTCTTGTTGGGGATGCTCATAGCCTGGCGTTTGTGTGGTGTGAATGTTCCTTCCCCCTCCCCAGCCCAATCCTGGATATTGTCCAGATCTTGGGGCATTTGGACCCAGACTGCTTCAGTATCTGAGGAGTCACTACGTAGACTGTACATTCTCACCTACAGGTCCGTAGGTATCTGTGGATAGAGAACATAAAGAGAGGTTAGTGAGAAAGGGTCAGGAAAATGCCATTGTACCCTAACTGTCCCCAGACCCTTCGGCCAGGTCTAGCTGCTATCTCTGAAATTATCGAGCTGACCGGTCAGGGAAAGGGTGGGCTGGGTCTGATTTGTAACCAATATCACGTGGGAGTCACTCTCAAATATTCCCCTGGATAATTCCCAATCCTTACCTTTAGGGCCGTAGGGAACAGCTGTGGATGGAGAGAATACATAGGATATTAGAAATGTGAAACGGAAAGGCTATTGA
Organism: Chiloscyllium punctatum; assembly: GCF_047496795.1. Taxonomy (NCBI): domain Eukaryota; kingdom Metazoa; phylum Chordata; class Chondrichthyes; order Orectolobiformes; family Hemiscylliidae; genus Chiloscyllium; species Chiloscyllium punctatum. The sequence goes on from NC_092766.1 coordinate 5,412,545, forward strand.
TCTCTAACTGACCCACCCACACTCTCAGGCAGTGCCCTGGTGCTCTCCCTCTCTGATGCAAAGTTACCGATCGAGTTGGGGAGATTCAGACCCAATCTGGAGACCCAAGTTCTCAAGATCACTCAGAAACGTGTGACTGGTTCCCAGGAGGGTGCACAGCTTGTGGATGGCAACAATTTGACCAGAAGCATTTGGACTTCTTTAAAAGAAATCAATCACTCTGTGATTGTAATGTGCTTAAACGTCAAGGGGGCGATGGTTAGATTCTCTCTTGTTGGAGACGGTAACCCCCAGTATATTGATAGTCGGGGGTGGGGAGGGGGAATTCAGTGACGGTAACACCATTGAACATCAAGGGGGCGATGGTAAGATTCTCTCTTGTTGGAGACGGTAAACCCCAGGATGTCGATAGTGGGGGGGAAGGAGGATTCAGTGATGGTTCCCTCATTGAACGTCAAGGGGGCGATGGTTAGATTCTCTGTTGTTGGAGACAGTTGCCCCCAGGATGTTGATAGTGGGGGGGGGGGAGGTGGGGGGGGGGAAGGGGGATTCAGTGACGGTAACACCATTGAACATCAAGGGGGCGATGGTTAGATTCTCTCTTGTTGGAGACGGTAACCCCCAGGATGTTGATAGTGGGGGGGAAGGGGGATTCAGTGACGGTAACACCATTGAACATCAAGGGGGCGATGGTTAGATTCTCTCTCGTTGGGGATGCTCACAGCCTGGCGTTTGTGTGGTGTGAATGTTCCTTGCCCCTCCCCAGCCCAAGCCTGGATATTGTCCATATCTTGGGGCATTTGGACCCAGACTGCTTCAGTATCTGAGGAGTCACTACGTAGACTGTACATTCTCACCTACAGGTCCGTAGCTATCTGTGGATAGAGAACACAAAGAGAGGTTAGTGAGAATGGGTCAGGAAAATGTCATTGTACCCTAACTGTCCCCAGGCCCTTCGGCCAGGTCTAGCTGCTATCTCTGAAACTCTCGAGCTGACAGGTCAGGGAAAGGATGGGCTGGGTCTGATTTGTAACCAATATCACATGGGAGCCGCTCTCGAATGTTCCCCTGGATAATTCCCAATCCTTACCTTTAGGGCCGTAATCATCAACTGTGGATGGAGAGAATCCAGGAGGATATTAGAAATGTGAAACGGAAAGTCTATTGATCTCGAAGTGACCCACCCACACTCTCAGGCAGTGCCCTGCTGCTCTCCCTCTCTGATGCAAAGTTACTGATCGAGCAGGGGAAATTCAGACCCAATCTGGAGACCCAAGTTCTCAAGATCACTCAGAAATGTGTGACTGGTTCCCAAGAAGGCTGACAGCTTGTGGATGGGAACGATTTGACCAGAAGCATTTGGACTTCTTAAAGAAAATCATTCATATTGTGATCATAAGTCATTAAAACTCATGGAGGGGTGGTTAGTCGGTTGGAGGGATTTTGAAAGTGGGGAAGATGTCTTCAGTAACGGTAACACCATTGAGCATCAAGGGGGTGATGGTTAGATTCTCTCTTGTTGGAGAGAGTCGCCCACAGGATGTTGATAGTGGGGGGGGGAGGGGGATTCAGTGACGGTAACACCATTGAACATCAAGGGGGCGATGGACAGATTCTCTCTCTCTCTTGTTGGAGACGGTAACCCCCAGTATGTTGATAGTGGGGGGGATGGGGGATTCAGTGACGGTAACACCATTGAACGTCAAGGGGGCGATGGTTAGATTCTCTCTTGTTGGGGATGCTCATGGCCTGGCGTTTGTGTGGTGTGAATGTTCCTTGCCCCTCCCCAGCCCAAGCCTGGATATTGTCCAGATCTTGGGGCATTTGGACCCAGACTGCTTCAGTATCTGAGGAGTCACTATGTAGACTGTACATTCTCACCTACAGGTCCGTAGGTATCTGTGGATAGAGAACACAAAGAGAGGTTATTGAGAATGGGTCAGGAAAATGCCATTGTACCCTAACTGTCCCCAGGCCCTTCAGCCAGGTCTAGCTGCTATCTCTGAAACTCTCGAGCTGACCGGTCAGGGAAAGGGTGGGCTGGGTCTGATTTGTAACCAATATCACGCGGGAGCCGCTCTCGAATGTTCCCCTGGATAATTCCCAATCCTTACTTTTAGGGCCATAGGGAACAACTGTGGATGGAGAGAATGCAGGAGGATATTAGAAATGTGAAACGGAAAGGCTATTGATCTCGAAGTGACCCACCCACACTCTCAGGCAGTGCCCTGCTGCTCTCCCTCTCTGATGCAAAGTTACTGTTCGAGTTGGGGAGATTCAGACCCAATCTGGGATCCCAAGACCTCAAGATCACTTAGAAAGATGTGACTGGAAGAAAACTGACAGCTTGTGGATGGGAATGATTTGACCAGAAGCATTTGGACTTCTGAAAAAAGATCATTCATTCAGTGATCGTAATGCCTTTGATTAGCAATGGGACAATGGTTAGATTCTCTCTTGTTCGGGAAGGTAACACCCAGGATGTTGATAGTGGGGGGGATAAGGGAGATTCAGTGATGGTAACGCCATTGAGCATCAAGGGGGCGATGGTTAGATTCTCTCTTGTTGGAGATAGTAACCCCCAGGATGTTGATAGTGGGGAGAAGGGGGATTCAGTGACGGTAACACCATTCAACGTCAAGGGAGCGATGGTTAGATTCTCTCTTGTTGGGGATGCTCACAGCCTGGCGTTTGTGTGGTGTGAATGTTCCTTGCCCCTCCCCAGCCCAAGCCTGGATATTGTCCAGATCTTGGGGCATTTGGACCCAGACTGCTTCAGTATCTGAGGAGTCACTACGTAGACTGTACATTCTCACCTACAGGTCCGTAGTCATCTGTGGATAGAGAACACAAAGAGAGGTTAGTGAGAATGGGTCAGGAAAATGCCATTGTACCCTAACTGTCCCCAGACCCTTCAGCCAGGTCTAGCTGCTATCTCTGAAACTCTCGAGCTGACCGGTCAGGGAAAGGGTGGGCTGGGTCTGATTTGTAACCAATATCACGTGGGAGTCGCTCTCGAATGTTCCCCTGGATAATTCCCAATCCTTACTTTTAGGGCCGTAGGGAACAACTGTGGATGGAGAGAATCCAGGAGGATATTAGAAATGTGAAACGGAAAGTCTATTGATCTCTAACTGACCCACCCACACTCTCAGGCAGTGCCCTGCTGCTCTCCCTCTCTGATGCAAAGTTACTGATCGAGTGGGGGAAATTCAGACCGAATCTGGAGACCATGTCCCTCAAGATCACTCAGAAATGTGTAATCAATTCCCCGAAATACATACAGCTTGTGGATGGCAACAATTTGACCGGAAGCATTTGTATCTCATCATAAAACTCCTTCATCTAGTGATCGTAATGCCTTTGATCGTCAACGGGGCTATGGTTAGATTCTCTCACTCTCTCCTGTTGGAGACGGTAACCCCCAGGATGTTGATTGTGGGGGGGGGGGGGGGAGAGGGATTCAGTGACGGTAACACCATTGAACATCAAGGGGGCGATGGTTAGATTCTCTCTCTCTCTTGTTGGAGACGGTAATCCCCCAGGATGTTGATAGTGGTGGGGGGGGGGTAGGGGGAGAATTCAGTGACGGTAACACGGTTGAACGTCAAGGGGGTGATGGTTAGATTCTCTCTTGTTGGGGATGCTCACAGCCTGGCGATTGTGTGGTGTGAATGTTCCTTGCCCCTCCCCAGCCCAAGCCTGGATATTGTCCAGATCTTGGGGCATTTGGACCCAGACTGCTTCAGTATCTGAGGAGTCACTACGTAGACTGTACATTCTCACCTACAGGTCCGTAGGTATCTGTGGATAGAGAACACAAAGAGAGGTTAGTGAGAACGGGTCAGGAAAATGCCATTGTACCCTAACTGTCCCCAGACCCTTCGGCCAGGTTTAGCTGCTATCTCTGAAACTCTCGAGCTGACCGGTCAGGGAAAGGGTGGGCTGGGTCTGATTTGTAACCAATATCATGTGGGAGTCGCTCTCGAATGTTCCCCTGGATAATTCCCGATCCTTACCTTTAGGGCCGTAATCATCAACTGTGGATGGAGAGAATACAGGAAGATATTAGAAATGTGAAACAGAAAGTCTATTGATCTCTAACTGACCCACCCACACTCTCAGGCAGTGCCCTGCTGCTCTCCGTCTCTGATGCAAAGTTACTGATCGAGTTGGGGAGATTCAGACCCAATCTGGAGACCCAAGTTCTCAAGGTCACTCAGAAAGATGTGAATGGTTCCCAAGAAGGCAGACAGCTTGTGGATGGGAACGATTTGACCAGAAGCATTTGTACTTCTGAAAAAAGGACTTTCGATGAGTGATTTCATTGCCTTTGATTAACAAGGGGGCGATGGTTAGATTCTCTCTTGTTGGAGACAGTAACCCCCAGGATGTTGATAGTGGGGGGGGAAGGAGAATTTAGTGACGGTAACACCATTGAACATCAAGGGGGCGATGGTTAGATTCTCTCTATCTCTTGTTGGAGACGGTAACCCCCAGGATGTTGATAGTGGGGAGAAGGGGGATTCAGTGACGGTAACACCATTGAACGTCAAGGGGGCAATGGTTCGATTTTCTCGTGTTGGAGACGGTAATCGCCAGGATGTTGATAGTGGGGGGGAAGGGGGTTTCAGTGACGGTAACACCATTGAACGTCAAGGGGGCGATGGTTTGATTCTCTCTTGTTGGGGATGCTCACAGCCTGGCGTTTGTGTGGTGAGAATGTTCCTTGCCCCTCCCCAGCCCAAGCCTGGATATTGTCCAGATCTTGGGGCATTTGGACCCAGACTGCTTCAGTATCTGAGGAGTCACTACGTAGACTGTACATTCTCACCTACAGGTCCGTAGGTATCTGTGGATAGAGAACACAAAGAGAAGTTAGTGAGAAAGGGTCAGGAAAATGCCATTGTACCCTAACTGTCCCCAGACCCTTCGGTCAGGTCGACCTGCTATCTCTGAAACTCTTGAGCTGACCGGTCAGGGAAAGGGTGGGCTGGGTCTGATTTGTAACCAACATCATGTGGGAGTCACTCTCGAATGGTCCCCTGGATAATTCCCAATCCTTACCTTTAGGTCCGTAATTGTCAACTGTAGATGGAGAGAATCCAGGAGGATATTCGAAATGTGAAACGGAAAGGCTATTGATCTCTAAGTGACCCACCCACACTCTCAGGCAGTGCCCTGCTGCTCTCCCTCCCTGATGCAAAGTTACTGATCGAGTTGGGGAAATTCACACCCAATCTGGAGACCCAAGTTCTCAAGATCACTCAGAAAGATGTGACTGGTTCCCAAGAAGGCAGACAGCTTGTGGATGGGAATAATTTGACCAGAAGCATTTGGACTTCTGAAAAAAGATCATTCATTGAGTGATCCTAATGCAAGGGGGCGATGGTTAGATTCTCTCCTGTTGGAGATGGTAACCCCCAGGATAGTGGGAGGGTGGGAGGGGGAATTCAGTGACGGTAACACCATTGAACGTCAAGGGGGCGATGGTTAGATTCTCTCTTGTTGGTGATGGTAACTCCCAGGATGTTGATAGTGGGGGGGGGAAGGGGGATTCAGTGACAGTAACGCCATTGAACATCAAGGGGGCGATGGTTAGATTCTCTCTTGTTGGTGATGGTAACTCCCAGGATGTTGATAGTGGGGGGGGGAAGGGGGATTCAGTGACAGTAACGCCATTGAACATCAAGGGGGCGATGGTTAGATTCTCTCTTGTTGGGGATGCTCACAGCCTGGCGTTTGTGTGGTGTGAATGTTCCTTGCCCCTCCCCAGCCCGAGCCTGGATATTGTCCAGATCTTGGGGCATTTGGACCCAGACTGCTTCAGTATCTGAGGAGTCATTACGTAGACTGTACATTCTCACCTACAGGTCCGTAGCTATCTGTGGATAGAGAACACAAAGAGAGGTTAGTGAGAAAGGGTTCGGAAAATGCCATTGTACCCTAACTGTCCCCAGACCCTTCGGCCAGGTCTAGCTGCTATCTCTGAAATTATCGAGCTGACCGGTCAGGGAAAGGGTGGGCTGGGTCTGATTTGTAACCAATATCACGTGGGAGCCACTCTCGAATGTTCCCCTGGATAATTCCCAATCCTTACCTTTAGGGCCGTAATCATCAACCGTGGATGGAGAGAATGCAGGAGGATATTAGAAATGTGAAACGGAAAGTCTATTGATCTCTAACTGACCCACCCACACTCTCAGGCAGTGCCCTGCTGCTCTCCCTCTCTGATGCAAAGATACTGATCGAGTTGGGGAGATTCAGACCCAATCTGGAGACACAGGTTCTCAAGATCACTCAGAAAGATGTGACTGGTTCCCAAGAAGGCAGACAGCTTGTGGATGGGAATAATTTGACCAGAAGCATTTGTACTTCTGAAAAAAGGACTTTTGATGAGTGATTTCAATGCCTTTGATTAACAAGGGGACAATGGTTAATTCTCCCTTGTTGGAGATGGTAACCCCCAGGATGTTGATACTGGATTGGGGGGAGGGGGGGGGGAAGGGGGATTCATCGACGGTAACGCCATTGAACGTCAATGGGGGCGATGGTTAGATTCTCTCTTGTTGGAGACGGTAACCCCCCAGGGTGTTGATAGTGGGGAGAAGGGGGATTCAGTGACGGTAACACCATTGAACATCGAGGGGGCGATGGTTAGATTCTCTCTTGTTGGGGATGCTCACAGCCTGGCGTTTGTGTGGTGTGAATGTTCCTTGCCCCTCCCCAGCCCAAGCCTGGATATTGTCCAGATCTTGGGGCATTTGGACCCAGACTGCTTCAGTATCTGAGGAGTCACTACGTAGACTGTACATTCTCACCTACAGGTCCGTAGTGATCTGTGGATAGAGAACACAAAGAGAGGTTAGTGAGAACGGGTCAGGAAAATGCCATTGTACCCTAACTGTCCCCAGACCCTTCACCCAGGTCTAGCTGCTATCTCTGAAACTCTCGAGCTGACCGGTCAGGGAAAGGGTGGGCTGGGTCAGATTTGTAACCAATGTCACGTGGGAGTCTCTCTCGAATGTTCCCCTGGATAATTCCCAATCCTTACTTTTAGGGCCGTAGGGAACAGCTGTGGATGGAGAGAATACAGGAGGATATTAGAAATGTGAAACGGAAAGGCTATTGATCTCGAAGTGACCCACCCACACTCTCAGGCAGTGCCCTGCTGCTCTCCCTCTCTGATGCAAAGTTACTGATCGAGTTGGGGAGATTCAGACCCAATCTGGAGACACAAGTTCTCAAGATCACTCAGAAAGATGTGACTGGTTCCCAAGAAGGCTGACAGCTTGTGGATGGGAATAATTTGACCAGAAACATTTGGACTTCTGAAAAAAGATCATTCATTCAGTGATCGTAATGCCTTTGATTAGCAAGGGGACAATGGTTAGATTCTCTCTTGTTGGAGACGGTAACCCACAGGATGTTGATAGTGGGAGGGTGGGAGGGGACATTCAGTGACGGTAACACCATTGAACGTCAAGGGGGCGATGGTTAGATTCTCTCTCTCTTATTGGAGACGGTAACCCCCAGGATGTTGATAGTGGGGGGGGGGAAAGGGGGATTCAGTGACGGTAACACCATTGAACGTCAAGGGGGGCGATGGTTAGATTCTCTCTTGTTGGAGACGGTAACCCCCAGGATGTTGATAGTGGGGGGGGGGGAAGGGGGATTCAGTGACAGTAACACCATTGAATGTCAAGGGGGCGATGGTTAGATTCTCTCTTGTTGGGGATGCTCACAGCCTGGCGTTTGTGTGGTGTGAATGTTCCTTGCCCCTCCCCAGCCCGAGCCTGGATATTGTCCAGATCTTGGGGCATTTGGACCCAGACTGCTTCAGTATCTGAGGAGTCACTACGTAGACTGTACATTCTCACCTACAGGTCCGTAGCTATCTGTGGATAGAGAACACAAAGAGAAGTTAGTGAGAAAGGGTCAGGAAAATGTTATTGTACCCTAACTGTCCCCAGGCCCTTCGGCCAGGTCTAGCTGTTATCTCGGAAACTCTCGAGCTGACCGGTCAGGGAAAGGATGGGCTGGGTCAGATTTATAACCAGTATCCCGTGGGAGTCACTCTCAAATGTTCTCCTGGATAATTCCCAATCCTTACCTTTAGGGCCGTAGGGAACAGCTGTGGATGGAGAGAATCCAGGAGGATATTCGAAATGTGAAATGGAAAGGCTATTGATCTCGAAGTGACCCACCCACACTCTCAGGCAGTGCCCTGCTGCTCTCCCTCACTGATGCAAAGTTACTGATCGAGTTGGGGAAATTGAGACCCAATCTGGAGACCATGTCCCTCAAGATCACTCAGAAACTTGTGACTGGTTCCCAAGAAGGTAGACAGCTTGTGGATGGGAATGATTGGACCAGAAGCATTTGGACATCTTAAAATAAATCAGTCAATCAGTGATGGTAATATCTTTGACCTTCAGGGGTGCTATGCTTGAGGTTCTCTCTCTCTCATTGGAGATTGTAACCCCCAGGATGTTGAGAATTGGGGGGAAGGGGGATTCAGTGATGGTAACAGCATTGAACGTCAAGGGGGCGATGGTTAGATACTCCCTTGTTGGAGACGGTAACCCCCAGGATGTTGATAGTGGGGGGGGGGGAAGGAGGATTCAGTGACGGTAACACCATTGAACGTCGAGGGGGCGATGATTAGATTCTCTCTCTCTTGTTGGAGACGGTAACCCCCAGGATGTTGATAGTGGGGGGGGGGAAGGGGGATTCAGTGACGGTAACACCATTGAACGTCAAGGGGGCGATGGTTAGATTCTCTCTCTCTTGTTGGAGACGGTAACCCCCAGGATGTTGATAGTGGGGGGGGGTGAAGGGGGATTCAGTGACGGTAACACCATCGAACGTCAAGGGGGCGATGGTTAGATTCTCTCTCTCTTGTTGGAGACGGTAACCCCCAGGATGTTGATAGTGGGGGGGGGTGAAGGGGGATTCAGTGACGGTAACACCATTGAACATCAAGGGGGCGATGGTTAGATTCTCTCTTGTTGGGGATGCTCACAGCCTGGCGTTTGTGTGGTGTGAATGTTCCTTGCCCCTCCCCAGCCTGAGCCTGGATATTGTCCAGATCTTGGGGCATTTGGACCCAGACTGCTTCAGTATCTGAGGAGTCACTACGTAGACTGTACATTCTCACCTACACTTCCGTAGTGATCTGTGGATAGAGAACACAAAGAGAGGTTAGTGAGAATGGGTCAGGAAAATGTCATTGTACCCTAACTGTCCCCAGGCCCTTCGGCCAGGTCTAGCTGCTATCTCTGAAACTCTCGAGCTGACCGGTCAGGGAAAGGGTTGGCTGGGTCTGATTTGTAACCAATATCACATGGGAGTCGCTCTCAAATGTTCCCCTGGATAATTCCCAATCCTTACTTTTAGGGCCGTAATCGTCAACTGTGGATGGAGAGAATCCAGGAGGATATTCGAAATGTGAAACGGAAAGTCTATTGATCTCTAACTGACCCACCCACGCTCTCAGGCAGTGCCCTGCTGCTCTCCCTCTCTGATGCAAAGTTACTGATCGAGTGGGGGAGATTCAGACCCAATCTGGAGACCCAAGACCTTTAGATCACTCAGAGAGATGTGACTGGTTCCCAAGAAGGCAGACAGCTTGTGGATGGGAATGATTGGACCAGAAGCATTTGGACTTCTGAAAAAAGATCATTCATTGAGTGATCGTAATGCAAGGGAGTGATGGTTAGATTCTCTCCTGTTGGAGATGGTAACCCCCAGGATAGTGGGAGGGTGGGAGGGGGAACTCAGTGATGGTAACACCATTGAACGTCAAGGGGGCGATGGTTAGATTCTCTCTTGTTGGAGACGGTAACCCCCAGGATGTTGATAGTGGGGGGGAAGGGGGATTCAGTGACGGTAACACCATTGAACATCAAGGGGGCGATGGTTAGATTCTCTCTTGTTGGGGATGCTCACGGCCTGGCGTTTGTGTGGTGTGAATGTTCCTTGCCCCTCCCCAGCCCAAGCCTGGATATTGTCCATATCTTGGGGCATTTGGACCCAGACTGCTTCAGTATCTGAGGAGTCACTACGTAGACTGTACATTCTCACCTACAGGTCCGTAGTCATCTGTGGATAGAGAACACAAAGAGAAGTTAGTGAGAATGGGTCAGGACAATGCCATTGTACCCTAACTGTCCCCAGACCCTTCGGCCAGGTCTAGCTGCTATCTCTGAAACTCTCGAGCTGACCGGTCAGGGAAAGGGTGGGCTGGGTCTGATTTGTAACCAATATCACATGGGAGTCGCTCTCGAATGTTCCCCTGGATAATTCCCAATCCTTACTTTTAGGGCCGTAGGGAACAGCTGTGGATGGAGAGAATCCAGGTGGATCTTAGAAATGTGAAACGGAAAGGCTATTGATCTCTAACTGACCCACCCACACTCTCAGGCAGTGCCCTGCTGCTCTCCCTCTCTGATGCAAAGATACTGATCGAGTTGGGGAGATTCAGACCCAATCTGGAGACACAAGTTCTCAAGATCACTCAGAAAGATGTGACTGGTTCCCAAGAAAGCAGACAGCTTGTGGATGGGAATAATTTGACCAGAAGCATTTGGACTTCTGGAAAAAGATCATTCATTGAGTGATCGTAATGCCTTTGATTAGCAAGGGGACAATGGTTAGATTCTCTCCGGTTGGAGATGGTAACCCCCAGGATGTTGATAGTGGGAGGGTGGGAGGGGGAATTCAGTGACGGTAACACCATTGAACGTCAAGGGGACGATGGTTAGATTCTCTCTTGTTGGGGATGCTCACAGCCTGGCGTTTGTGTGGTGTGAATGTTCCTTGCCCCTTCCCAGCCCAAGCCTGGATATCGTCCAGATCTTGGGGCATTTGGACCCAGACTGCTTCAGTATCTGAGGAGTCACTATGTAGACTGTACATTCTCACCTACAGGTCCGTAGGTATCTGTGGATAGAGAACACAAAGAGAAGTTAGTGAGAATGGGTCATGAAAATGTTATTGTACCCTAACTGTCCCCAGGCCCTTCGGCCAGGTCTAGCTGCTATCTCTGAAACTCTCGAGCTGACCGGTCAGGGAAAGGGTGGGCTGGGTTAGATTTGTAACCAATATCCCGTGGGAGTCACTCTCGCATGTTCCCCTGGATAATTCCCAATCCTTACCTTTAGGGCCGTAGGGAACAGCTGTGGATGGAGAGAATACAGGAGGATATTAGAAATGTGAAACGGAAAGGCTATTGATCTCTAACTGACCCACCCACACTCTCAGGCAGTGCCCTGCTGCTCTCCCTCTCTGATGCAAAGTTACTGATCGATTTGTGGAAATTCAGACCCAATCTGGAGACCCATGTCCTCAAGATCACTCAGAAAGATGTGACTGGTTCCCAAGAAGGCAGACAGCTTGTGGATGGGAATAATTTGACCAGAAGCATTTGGACTTCTGAAAAAAGATCATTCATTCAGTGATCGTAATGCCTTTGATTAGCAAGGGGACAATGGTTAGATTCTCTCTTGTTGGAGACGGTCACCCCCAGGATATTGATAGTGGGGGTGGGAGGGGAAATTCTGTGACGGTAACACCATTGAACGTCAAGGGGGCGATGGTTAGATTCTCTCTTGTTGGAGACGGTAAACCCCAGGATGTTGATAGTGGGGTGGGGGGAAGGGGGATTCAGTGACGGTAACACCATTGAACATCGAGGGGGCGATGGTTAGATTCTCTCTTGTTGGGGATGCTCACAGCCTGGCGTTTGTGTGGTGTGAATGTTCCTTGCCCCTCCCCAGCCCAAGCCTGGATATTGTCCAGATCTTGGGGCATTTGGACCCAGACTGCTTCAGTATCTGAGGAGTCACTACGTAGACTGTACATTCTCACCTACAGGTCCGTAGTCATCTGTGGATAGAGAACAAAAAGAGAGGTTAGTGAGAATGGGTCAGGAAAATGCCATTGTACCCTAACTGTCCCCAGACCCTTCAGCCAGGTCTAGCTGCTATCTCTGAAACTCTCGAGCTGACCGGTCAGGGAAAGGGTGGGCTGGGTCTGATTTGTAACCAATATCACGTGGGAGTCGCTCTCGAATGTTCCCCTGGATAATTCCCAATCCTTACTTTTAGGGCCGTAGGGAACAGCTGTGGATGGAGAGAATGCAGGAGGATATTAGAAATGTGAAACGGAAAGGCTATTGATCTCTAACTGACCCACCCACACTCTCAGGCAGTGCCCTGCTGCTCTCCGTCTCTGATGCAAAGTTACTGATCGAGTTGGGGAGATTCAGACCCAATCTGGAGACCCAAGTTCTCAAGGTCACTCAGAAAGATGTGACTGGTTCCCAAGAAGGCAGACAGCTTGTGGATGGGAATAATTTGACCAGAAACATTTGGACTTCTGGAAAAAGATCATTCATTGAGTGATCCTAATGCAAGGGGGCGATGGTTAGATTCTCTCTTGTTGGAGACGGTAACCCCCAGGATGTTGATAGTGGGGGGGAGGGGGATTCAGTGACAGTAACACCATTGAACATCAAGGGGGCGATGGTTAGATTCTCTCTTGTTGGAGACGGTAACCCCCAGGATGTTGATAGTGGGGGGGAAGGGGAATTCAGTGAGGGTAACACCATTGAACATCAAGGTGGCGATGGTTAGATTCTCTCTTGTTGGGGATGCTCACAGCCTGGCGTTTGTGTGGTGTGAATGTTCCTTGCCCCTCCCCAGCCCAAGCCTGGGTATTGTCCAGATCTTGGGGCAGTTGGACCCAGACTGCTTCAGTATCTGAGGAGTCACTACGTAGACTGTACATTCTCACCTACAGGTCCGTAGCTATCTGTGGATAGAGAACACAAAGAGAGGTTAGTGAGAATGGGTCAGGAAAATGCCATTGTACCCTAACTGTCCCCAGGTCCTTCGGCCAGGTCTAGCTGCTATCTCTGAAATTATCGAGCTGACCGGTCAGGGAAAGGGTGGGCTGGGTCAGATTTGTAACCAATATCACGTGGGAGTCGCTCTTGAATGTTCGCCTGGATAATTCCCAATCCTTACCTTTAGGACCGTAGGGAACAGCTGTGGATGTAGAGAATACATAGGATATTAGAAATGTGAAACGGAAAGTCTATTGATCTCGAAGTGACCCACCCACACTCTCAGGCAGTGCCCTGCTGCTCTCCCTCTCTGATGCAAAGTTACCGATCGAGTTGGGGAGATTCAGACCCAATTTGGGATCCCAAGACCTCAAGATCACTCAGAAAGATGTGACAGGTTCCCAAGACGGCTGACAGCTTGTTGCTGGGAACGATTTGACCAGAAGCATTTGGACTTTCTGAAACAACACATCATTCAATCAATGATCATAATGCTGTCAAACTTCAAGGGGGCAATGGTTAGGTTGTCTCTCTCTTGTTTGAGACGGTAAACCCCCAGGATGTTGATTGTGGGGGGGAAGGGGGAGAATTCAGTGACGGTAACACCATTGAACATCAAGGGGGCGATGGTTAGATTCTCTCTCTCTCTTGTTGGAGACGGTAACCCCCAGGATGTTGATAGTGGGGGGGAAGGGGGAGAATTCAGTGACGGTAACACCATTGAACATCAAGGGGGTGATGGTTAGATTCTCTCTTGTTGGGGATGCTCACAGCCTGGCGTTTGTGTGGTGTGAATGTTCCTTGCCCCTCCCCAGCCCAATCCTGGATATTGTCCAGATCTTGGGGCATTTGGACCCAGACTGCTTCAGTATCTGAGGAGTCACTACGTAGACTGTACATTCTCACCTACAGGTCCGTAGGTATCTGTGGATAGAGAACACAAAGGGAGGTTAGTGAGAATGGGTCAGGAAAATGCCATTGTACCCTAACTGTCCCCAGGCCCTTCGGCCAGGTCTAGCTGCTATCTCTGAAACTCTCGAGCTGACCGGTCAGGGAAAGGATGGGCTGGGTCTGATTTGTAACCAATATCACGTGGGAGCCGCCCTTGAATATTCTCCTGGATAATTCCAGATCCTTACCTTTAGGGCCGTAGGGAACAGCTGTGGATGGAGAGAATACATAGGATATTAGAAATGTGAAACGGAAAGGCTATTGACCTCTAACTGACCCACCCACACTCTCAGGCAGTGCCCTGCTGCTCTCCCTCTCTGATGCAAAGTTACCGATCGAGTTGGGGAGATTCAGACCCAATTTGGGATCCCAAGACCTCAAGATCACTCAGAAAGATGTGACAGGTTCCCAAGACGGCTGACAGCTTGTTGCTGGGAACGATTTGACCAGAAGCATTTGGACTTTCTGAAACAACACATCATTCAATCAATGATCATAATGCTGTCAAACGTCAAGGGGACAATGGTTAGGTTGTCTCTCTCTTGTTTGAGACGGTAAACCCCCAGGATGTTGATTGTGGGGGGGAAGGGGGAGAATTCAGTGAGGGTAACACCATTGAACATCAAGGGGGTGATGGTTAGATTCTCTCTTGTTGGGGATGCTCACAGCCTGGCGTTTGTGTGGTGTGAATGTTCCTTGCCCCTCCCCAGCCCAAGCCTGGGTATTGTCCAGATCTTGGGGCATTTGGACCCAGACTGCTTCAGTATCTGAGGAGTCACTACGTAGACTGTACATTCTCACCTACAGGTCCGTAGGTATCTGTGGATAGAGAACACAAAGAGAGGTTAGTGAGAACGGGTCAGGAAAATGCCATTGTACCCTAACTGTCCCCAGGCCCTTCGGCCAGGTCTAGCTGCTATCTCTGAAACTCTCGAGCTGACCGGTCAGGGAAAGGATGGGCTGGGTCTGATTTGTAACCAATATCACGTGGGAGCCGCCCTTGAATATTCTCCTGGATAATTCCAGATCCTTACCTTTAGGGCCGTAGGGAACAACTGTGGATGGAGAGAATACATAGGATATTAGAAATGTGAAACGGAAAGGCTATTGATCTCTAACTGACCCACCCACACTCTCAGGCAGTGCCCTGCTGCTCTCCCTCTCTGATGCAAAGTTACCGATCGAGTTGGGGAGATTCAGACCCAATCTGGAGACCCATGTCCTGAAGATCACTCAG
The DNA here is from genome assembly GCF_047496795.1 of Chiloscyllium punctatum. NCBI lineage: Eukaryota > Metazoa > Chordata > Chondrichthyes > Orectolobiformes > Hemiscylliidae > Chiloscyllium > Chiloscyllium punctatum. The sequence continues at coordinate 5,427,583 of NC_092766.1, forward strand.
AAAGATGTGACAGGTTCCCAAGAAGGCTGACAGCTTGTGGATGGGTACGATTTGACCAGAAGCATTTGGACTTTCTGAAACAACACATCATTCAATCAATGATCATAATGCTGTCAAACGTCAAGGGGACAATGGTTAGGTTGTCTCTCTCTTGTTGGAGACGGTAAACCCCCAGGATGTTGATTGTGGGGGGGGAGGGGGAGAATTCAGTGACGGTAACACCATTGAACATCAAGGGGGCGATGGTTAGATTCTCTCTTGTTGGGGATGCTCACAGCCTGGTGTTTGTGTGGTGTGAATGTTCCTTCCCCCTCCCCAGCCCAAGCCTGGATATTGTCCAGATCTTGGGGCATTTGGACCCAGACTGCTTCAGTATCTGAGGAGTCACTACGTAGACTGTACATTCTCACCTACAGGTCCGTAGGTATCTGTGGATAGAGAACACAAAGAGAGGTTAGTGAGAATGGGTCAGGAAAATGCCATTGTACCCTAACTGTCCCCAGACCCTTCGGCCAGGTCTAGCTGCTATCTCTGAAACTCTGGAGCTGACCGGTCAGGGAAAGGGTTGGCTGGGTCTGATTTCTAACCAATATCACGTGGGAGTCGCTCTCGAATGTTCCCCTGGATAATTCCCAATCCTTACCTTTAGGGCCGTAGGGAACAGCTGTGGATGGAGAGAATATAGGAGGATATTAGAAATGTGAAACGGAAAGTCTATTGACCTCTAACTGACCCACCCACACTCTCAGGCAGTGCCCTGCTGCTCTCCCTCTCTGATGCAAAGTTTCCGATCGAGTTGGGGAGATTCAGACCCAATCTGGGGTCCCAAGACCTCAAGATCCATCAGAAAGATGTGACTTGTTCCCAAGAAGGCTGACAGCTTGTGAATGGGAACGATTTGACCAGAAGTATTACGTCTTTCTGAAACAACACATCATTCAATCAATGATCATAATGGTATCAAACTTCAAGGGGGCGATGGTTAGATTCTCTCTCTCTCTTGTTGGAGATGGTAATCCCCCAGGATGTTGATCGTGGGGGGAAGGGGGACAATTCAGTGAGGGTAACACCATTGAACGTCAAGGGGGCGATGGTTAGATTCTCTCTTGTTGGGGATGCTCACAGCCTGGCGTTTGTGTGGTGTGAATGTTCCTTGCCCCTCCCCAGCCCAAGCCTGGATATTGTCCAGATCTTGGGGCATTTGGACCCAGACTGCTTCAGTATCTGAGGAGTCACTACGTAGACTGTACATTCTCACCTACAGGTCCGTAGTCATCTGTGGATAGAGAACACAAAGAGAGGTTATTGAGAATGGGTCAGGAAAATTACATTGTACCCTAACTGTCCCCAGACCCTTCGGCCAGGTCTAGCTGCTATCTCTGAAACTCTCGAGCTGACCGGTAAGGGAAAGGGTGTGCTGGGTCAGATTTGTAACCAATATCACGTGGGAGTCACTCTCGAATGTTCCTCTGGATAATTCCCAATCCTTACCTTTAGGGCCGTATGGAACAGCTGTGGATGGAGAGAATACATAGGATATTAGAAATGTGAAACAGAAAGTCTATTGATCTCTAACTGACCCACCCACACTCTCAGGCAGTGCCCTGCTGCTCTCCGTCTCTGATGCAAAGTTACCGATCGAGTTGGGGAGATTCAGACCCAATCTGGGGTCCCAAGACCTCAAGATCACTCAGAAAGATGTGACTGGTTCCCAAGAAGGCTGACAGCTTGTGGATGGGAACGATTTGACCAGAAGCATTTGGACTTTCTGAAACAACACATCATTCAATCAATGATCATAATGGTATCAAACTTCAAGGGGGCGATTGTTAGATTCTCTCTCTCTCTTGTTGGAGATGGTAATCCCCCAGGATGTTGATTGTGGGGGGGGAGGGGGATTCAGTGACGGTAACACCATTGAGCATCAAGGGGGCGATGGTTAGATTCTCTCTTGTTGGAGACGGTAACCCCCAGGATGTTGATAGTGGGGGGGGAAGGGGGAGAATTCAGTGACGGTAACGCCATTGAACATCAAGGGGGAGATGGTTAGATTGTCTCTTGTTGGAGACGGTAACCCCCAGGATGTTGATAGTGGGGGGGGAAGGGGGAGAATTCAGTGACAGTAACACCATTGAACATCAAGGGGGAGATGGTTAGATTCTCTCTTGTTGGGGATGCTCACAGCCTGGCGTTTGTGTGGTGTGAATGTTCCTTGCCCCTCCCCAGCCCAAGCCTGGATATTGTCCAGATCTTGGGGCATTTGGACCCAGACTGCTTCAGTATCTGAGGAGTCACTACGTAGACTGTACATTCTCACCTACAGGTCCGTAGGTATCTGTGGATAGAGAACACAAAGAGAGGTTATTGAGAATGGGTCAGGAAAATGTTATTGTACCCTAACTGTCCCCAGACCCTTCGGCCAGGTCTAGCTGCTATCTCTGAAATTATCGAGCTGACCGGTCAGGGAAAGGGTGGGCTGGGTCTGATTTGTAACCAATATCATGTGGGAGTCGCTCTCGAATGTTCCTCTGGATAATTCCCAATCCTTACCTTTAGGGCCATAGGGAACAACTGTGGATGGAGAGAATCCAGGAGGATATTAGAAATGTGAAACGGAAAGGCTATTGATCTCGAAGTGACCCACCCACACTCTCAGGCAGTGCCCTGCTGCTCTCCCTCTCTGATACAAAGTTACTGATAGAGTGGGGGAGATTCAGACTCAATCTGGAGACCCAAGACCTTTAGATCACTCAGAGAGATGTGACTGGTTCCCAAGAAGGCAGACAGCTTGTAGGTGAGCACGATTTGACCAGGAGCATTTGGACTTCTTGAAATAAATCCGTCAACCAGTGAGGGTAATATCTGTGACCTTCAGGGGTGCTATGCTTTAATTCTCTCTCTCGTTGGAGACGGTAACCCCCAGGATGTTGATAGTGGGATGGAAGGGGGATTCAGTGACGGTAACACCATTGAACGTCAAGGGGGGCGATGGTTAGATTCTCTCTTGTTGGGGACGGTAACCCCCAGGATGTTGATAGAGGGGAAATATTCCCCTGGATATTTCATAATCCTTACCTTTTTTCAGGTAGGGCTTAACTGTGGATGGAGAGAATACAGGGAGATATTAGAAATGTGAAATGTAAAAGTTATTTTACTCGAACTGACCCACCCACACTCTCAGGCAGTGCCCTGCTGCTCTCTCTTTCTCTCAGATGCAATGTTACTAATTGATTTGGGGAAATTCAGACCCAATCTGGACCCCAAACTCCTTAAGATTACTCAGAAACGCGAAGGCAGACAGCTTGTGGACGGGAACGATTTGACCAGAAACATTTGGACCTCTTTACAAAAAATCAGTCATTGATTGATCGTGATGTCTTTGATTGTCAAGGGGGCGATGGTTAGATTCTCTCTTGTTGGGGATGCTCACACCCTGGCGTTTGTGTGGCGTCCTTGCCCCTCCCCAGCCCAAGCCTGGATATTGTCCAGATTTTGGGGCATTTGGACCCAGACTGCTTCAGTATCTGAGGAGTCACTACGTAGACTGTACATTCTCACCTACAGGTCCGTAGCTATCTGTGGATAGAGAACACAAAGAGAGGTTAGTGAGAATGGGTCAGGAAAATGCCATTGTACCCTAACTGTCCCCAGATCCTTCGGCCAGGTCTAGCTGCTATCTCTGAAACTCTCGAGCTGACCGGTCAGGGAAAGGGTGGGCTGGGTCTGATTTGTAACCAATATCACGTGGGAGTCGCTCTCGAATGTTCCCCTGGATAATTCCCGATCCTTACCTTTAGGGCCGTAATTGTCAACCGTGGATGGAGAGAATGCAGGAGGATATTAGAAATGTGAAACGGAAAGGCTATTGATCTCTAACTGACCCACCCACACTCTCAGGCAGTGCCCCGCTGCTCTCCCTCTCTGATGCAAAGTTACCGATCGAGTTGGGGGACGTCCGGACCCAATCTGGGGACCCACGTTCTCAAGATTACTCCGAAACGTGTGACTGGTTCCCAGGATGGCAGCTTGTGGAAGGCAACGATTTGACCAGAAGCACCGAGACTTTTCGAGTTGGGGAAATTCATACCCCAGTCCCTCTGGACCCCTGTTCTCAGGGGAGACCGAAAATCGGAATGTGCTGGGATGTTGCTCCCATTTCGGGGGCGCAAGGAATGATATTTGTTCACGTCATGTTCGTTGTTCCTAGAATGAGCGGTTTTGAAACTATGTTAGCCCCTTGTTATCAAACCCAGATCAAGTCCCCACAGAGAGGAAGCCATGTTCATCCTTATCCCTCCTCAGTCTCCATCCAACCCGTCCTACCCACCCTTCCCCACAAACCCCATCTTCAGACCACTGTTCCCCTCCCCCTCCCTGATTCCCTCAGGATATATCTAGCAATCGAAACCAGTGGGTGAGAACGATTTGTGCAGAAGCATTTGAATGTTTCATGTTCATGCCCTCCTGCCCCTGTGATTGGTTCATTAGATTTACAAAGGTGTTAACTTGGGGCTGGGAGAGATTTACCAGGATGTTACCCTTTGGGGCTGGGAGAGATTTACCAGGATGATACCCTTTGGGGCTGGGAGAGATTCACCAGGATTTTACCCTTTGAGACTGGGAGAGATTTACCAGGATGTTACCCTTTGGGACTGGGAGAGATTTACCAGGATGTTCCCCTTTGGGACTGGGAGAGATTTACCAGGATGTTACCGTTTGGGGCTGGGAGAGATTTACCAGGATGTTACCGTTTGGGGCTGGGAGAGATTTACCAGGATGTTACCCTTTGGGGCTGGGAGAGATTTACCAGGATGTTACCCTTTGGGGCTGGGAGAGATTTACCAGGATGTTGCCCTGTGGCTTTGAGAGATTTATCAGGATGGTCCCTGAGTGGGAATTTCGTTTCCGGACACCTGGAAGTGCGGAAATCCCTTATCTACAACACTTTTGGGAACTCTCGCAGGATTAGGGAATCGAGCGGGGTGTTCAGGATTGAGGGAGGCATGGATATATGCCCCTGTGCGGCATCGAAGTGCTGGGTCTAACTGACCGGCCAATCCCGGTGAGTAAAACCGTGAGATCAGAGAACAGCGAATCCTTACCTTTTGCAAATCCGTATCCCACCTTTGTACCTGCAGACAGAACAGGCAGGGAGAGGGGTCTTTGAGAGTGAGAGAAGGTGGAGTGTGGGTGGGGTGGGGAAGCCATCCTGTTATCAGCGTGATCGCGCAGAAGAGGGAGGGTGGGAGTGGGAGCAAATGATCCCAACTGGGAGTCCTGGCGGACAGAGAGTCCGGTCTGCTCCCAGACCTGACTCCGAGGGGGAGCTGCACACCTTCCAGGGACTCCCCCCCCCCCCCGCGCGATTTCCCATCAAAGCCCATGTTTGTCACGGTGGGGGGACTACACTGGTTTTTACCAAAAAGCCTTCCGGTGTCTTACCTTGGTATGCGTAGTCACCCTCTGTGCGGAGAGAGAGAGAGAGAGAAAAGACAGTGGATTGGAAGATTCTTTTGAGAAGGGGGGCGGTTGGAGGAGGCCATTCGACGGCCTACTGTCCCCACACACCGCCTCTCCCATTCCCTCTCCTTTCCCACGCCCTCTATCTCTTTCTCTGTCTCTCTCTCACTCTCTCTCTCAGTCAATCTCGATAATTTTTCCCCCAATAGGGGTGAGGAGCCAGACAGCTCTTGCCCTGCTGTTCCGCAATGGGTGCCTCACTCAAGAGAGATATACAGGAGATTATTTAACCAAGATGTTGCACGGGAGCTGGGAGAGATTGACCAGGATGTCACAATGTTGGGAGAGATTTACCAGGATGTCTCCTCGTTGGGAGAGATTTACCAGGATGTCTCCTCGTTGGGAGAGATTTACCAGGATGTCACCCTTTGGGACTGGGGAGAGATTTACCAGGATGTTACCCTTTGGGACTGGGAGAGATGACCAGGATGTCACAATGTTGGGAGAGATTTACCAGGATGTCTCCTCGTTGGGAGAGTTTTACAGGATGTCTCCTCGTTGGGAGAGATTTACCAGGATGTTACCCTTTGGGACTGGGAGAGATTTACCAGGATGTCACCCTTTGGGACTGGGAGAGATTTACCAGGATGTTACCCTTTGGGACTGGAGAGATTTACCAGGATGTCACCCTTTGGGACTGGGAGAGATTTACCAGGATGTCACCCTTGGGACTGGGAGAGATTACAGGATGTTACCCTTTGGGGACTGGGAGAGATTTACCAGGATGTTACCCTTTGGGACTGGGATGAGATTTACCAGGATGTTACCCTGGGACTGGGAGAGATTTACCAGGATGTTACCCTGGGACTGGGAGAGATTTACCAGGATGTTTACCCTTTGGGACTGGGAGAGATTTACCAGGATGTTACCCTTTGGGACTGGGAGAGATTTACCAGGATGTTCCCCTTTGGGACTAGGAGAGATTTACCAGGATGTTACACCTGGGACTGGGAGAGATTTACCAGGATCAGGATGTTCCCCTTTGGGGACTGGGAGAGATTTACCAGGATGTTACCCTTTGGGGACTGGGAGAGATTTACCAGGATGTTACCCTGGGGCTGGGAGGGATTTACCAGGATGTTACCCTTTGGGGCTGAGAGAGATTTACCAGGATGTTACCCTTTGGGGCTGGGAGAGATTTACCAGGATGTTACCCTTTGGGGACTGGGAGAGATTTACCAGGATGTTACCCTGGGGCTGGGAGAGATTTACCAGGATGTTACCCTTTGGGACTGGGAGAGATTTACCAGGATGTTACCCTTTGGGGACTGGGAGAGATTTACCAGGAAGTTACCCTTTGGGGCTGGGAGAGATTTACGAGGATGTTACCCTTTGGGGACTGGGAGAGATTTACCAGGATGTTACCCTTTGGGGACTGGGAGAGATTTACCAGGATGTTACCCTTTGGGACTGGGAGAGATTTACCAGGATGTAACCCTTTGTGGCTGGGAGAGATTTACCAGGATGTTGCCCTGTGGCTTTGAGAGATTTATCAGGATGGTCCCTGAGTGGGAATTTCGTTTCCGGACACCTGGAAGTGCGGAAATCCCTTATCTACAACACTTTTGGGAACTCTCGCAGGATTAGGGAATCGAGCGGGGTGTTCAGGATTGAGGGAGGCATGGATATATGCCCCTGTGCGGCATCGAAGTGCTGGGTCTAACTGACCGGCCAATCCCGGTGAGTAAAACCGTGAGATCAGAGAACAGCGAATCCTTACCTTTTGCAAATCCGTATCCCACCTTTGTACCTGCAGACAGAACAGGCAGGGAGAGGGGTCTTTGAGAGTGAGAGAAGGTGGAGTGTGGGTGGGGTGGGGAAGCCATCCTGTTATCAGCGTGATCGCGCAGAAGAGGGAGGGTGGGAGTGGGAGCAAATGATCCCAACTGGGAGTCCTGGCGGACAGAGAGTCCGGTCTGCTCCCAGACCTGACTCCGAGGGGGAGCTGCACACCTTCCAGGGACTCCCCCCCCCCCCTCCGCGCGATTTCCCATCAAAGCCCATGTTTGTCACGGTGGGGGGACTACACTGGTTTTTACCAAAAAACCTTCCGGTGTCTTACCTTGGTATGCGTAGTCACCCTCTGTGCGGAGAGAGAGAGAGAGAGAGAAAAGACAGTGGATTGGAAGATTCTTTTGAGAAGGGGGGCGGTTGGAGGAGGCCATTCGACGGCCTACTGTCCCCACACACCGCCTCTCCCATTCCCTCTCCTTTCCCACGCCCTCTATCTCTTTCTCTGTCTCTCTCTCACTCTCTCTCTCAGTCAATCTCGATAATTTTTCCCCCAATAGGGGTGAGGAGCCAGACAGCTCTTGCCCTGCTGTTCCGCAATGGGTGCCTCACTCAAGAGAGATATAGAGGAGATTATTTAACCAAGATGTTGCACGGGAGCTGGGAGAGATTGACCAGGATGTCACAATGTTGGGAGAGATTTACCAGGATGTCTCCTCGTTGGGAGAGATTTACCAGGATGTCACCCTTTGGGACTGGGAGAGATTTACCAGGATGTCACCCTTTGGGACTGGGAGAGATTTACCAGGATGTTACCCTTTGGGACTGGGAGAGATTGACCAGGATGTCACAATGTTGGGAGAGATTTACCAGGATGTCTCCTCGTTGGGAGAGTTTTACCAGGATGTCTCCTCGTTGGGAGAGATTTACCAGGATGTTACCCTTTGGGACTGGGAGAGATTTACCAGGATGTTACCCTGGGGCTGGGAGAGATTTACCAGGATGTTACCCTTTGGGACTGGGAGAGATTACCAGGATGTTACCCTTTGGGGACTGGGAGAGATTTACCAGGATGTTACCCTTTGGGACTGGGAGAGATTTACCAGGATGTTACCCTGGGACTGGGAGAGATTTCCCAGGATGTTACCCTTTGGGGACTGGGAGAGATTTACCAGGATGTTACCCTTTGGGGCTGGGAGAGATTTACCAGGATGTTGCCCTTTGGGACTGGGAGAGATTTACCAGGATGTTACCCTGGGACTGGGAGAGATTTCCCAGGATGTTACCCTTTGGGGACTGGGAGAGATTTACCAGGATGTTACCCTTTGGGGCTGGGAGAGATTTATCAGGATGTTCCCCTTTGGGGCTGGGAGAGATTTATCAGGATGTTACCCTTTGGGGCTGGGAGAGATTTACCAGGATGTTACCCTGGGACTGGGAGAGATTTACCAGGATGTTACCCTTTGGGGACTGGGAGAGATTTACCAGGATGTTACCCTTTGGGGACTGGGAGAGATTTACCAGGATGTTACCCTGGGGCTGGGAGGGATTTACCAGGATGTTACCCTTTGGGGCTGAGAGAGATTTACCAGGATGTTACCCTTTGGGGCTGGGAGAGATTTACCAGGATGTTACCCTGGGGCTGGGAGAGATTTACCAGGATGTTACCCTTTGGGGACTGGGAGAGATTTACCAGGATGTTACCCTGGGGCTGGGAGAGATTTACCAGGATGTTACCCTTTGGGACTGGGAGAGATTTACCAGGATGTTACCCTTTGGGGACTGGGAGAGATTTACCAGGAAGTTACCCTTTGGGGCTGGGAGAGATTTACGAGGATGTTACCCTTTGGGGACTGGGAGAGATTTACCAGGATGTTACCCTGGGGCTGGGAGAGATTTACCAGGATGTTACCCTGGGCTGGGAGAGATTTACCAGGATGTTCCCCTTTGGGACTGGGAGAGATTTACCAGGATGTTACCCTGGGGACTGGGAGAGATTTACCAGGATGTTACCCTTTGGGGACTGGGAGAGATTTACCAGGATGTTACCCTTTGGGACTGGGAGAGATTTACCAGGATGTTACCCCTTTGGGGACTGGGAGAGATTTACCAGGATGTTACCCTTTGGGGACTGGGAGAGATTTACCAGGATGTTACCCTTTGGGACTGGGAGAGATTTACCAGGATGTTACCCTTTGGGACTGGGAGAGATTTCCCAGGATGTTAAGGAATGTGTGTGAGAGATATCTTTGGGTCGTTTCTGCAACCCCGCTCATGGGAAATGGTTGGGATTTAGAATGAAAGAGAATGGGTTTCCTCTCTCCAACATCGGCCGATGGAGAGAGTGAACCCCAAGGGAAGACCGAGTGAGGTGACTCACATCGTCGGGGGTCGGGGATGGTGGGGGGGGGGGGGAGATGGGCGAGAGGGGAGCAGGAGCAGATGGGGAATGTTTGATGTAGGGGTGTGGGGCAAGGGGGAGGGGGAGGGAGAGGGGGAGGGAGAGGGAGAGGGAGAGAGAGAGGGGGGAGGGAGAGGGGGAGGGGGAGGGAGAGGGAGAGGGAGATAGAGAGGGAGAGGGGGAGGGAGAGGGAGAGAGAGAGGGAGAGGGGGAGGGAGAGGGGAATAGAGAGGGAGAGGGAGAGGGAGAGGGGGAGGGAGAGGGAGAGGGAGAGGGGGAGGGAGAGGGGGAGGGGGAGGGAGAGGGAGAGGGAGAGGGAGAGGG
>NC_092766.1:5437658-5538457 GCF_047496795.1 Chiloscyllium punctatum
CACACACCGAACAACCCCCCTCACCCCCCACATCACACACCGAACACCCCCACCCCCCTCAACCCCCCTCACCCCCCACATCACACACCGAACACCCCCCTCACCCCCCTCACCCCCCACATCACACACCGAACACCCCCCTCCCCTCACCCCCCACATCACACACCGAACACCCCTCACCCACCCTCACCCCCACATCACACACCGAACACCCCCTCACCCCCCTCACCCCCACATCACACACCGAACACCCCCCTCACCCCCCACATCACACACCGAACACCCCCCTCACCCCCACATCACACACCGAACACCCCCCTCACCCCCCCACATCACACACCGAACACCCCCTCACCCCCCTCACCCCACATCACACACCGAACACCCCCTCACCCCCACATCACACACCGAACACCCCCCTCACCCCCACATCACACACCGAACACCACCCTCACCCCCTCACCCCCCACATCACACACCGAACACCCCCTCACCCCCCTCACCCCCATCACACACCGAACACCCCCCCCCTCACCCCCCACATCACACACCGAACACCCACCTCACCCCCTCACCCCCCACATCACACACCGAACACCCCCCTCACCCCCCTCACCCCCACATCACACACCGAACACCCCCCCCTCACCCCCCACATCACACACCGAACACCCCCTCACCCCCCACATCACACACCGAACACCCCCCTCACCCCCCTCACCCCCACATCACACACCGAACACCCCCCTCACCCCCCTCACCCCCCACATCACACACCGAACACCCCCCTCACCCCCCACATCACACACCGAACACCCCCTCACCCACCTCACCCCCTCACCCCCCACATCACACACCGAACAACCCCCTCACCCCCCTCACCCCCACATCACACACCGAACACCCCCCTCACCCCCCACATCACACACCGAACACCCCCCCTCACCCCCCTCACCCCCCACATCACACACCGAACACCCCCCTCACCCCCCACATCACACACCGAACACCCCCCTCACCCCCCACATCACACACACACCGAACACCCCCCCTCACCCCCCCACATCACACACCGAACACCCCCCTCACCCCCTCATCACACACCGAACACCCCCCTCACCCACCCCCCACATCACACACCGAACACCCCCCTCACCCCCCTCACCCCCCACATCACACACCGAACACCCCCCTCACCCCCCACATCACACACCGAACACCCCCCTCACCCCCCTCACCCCCCACATCACACACCGAACACCCCCCTCACCCCCCCTCATCACACACCGAACACCCCCCTCACCCCCCACATCACACACCGAACACCCCCCCTCACCCCCCTCACCCCCCACATCACACACCGAACACCCCCCTCACCCCCCTCATCACACACCGAACACCCCCCTCACCCCCCACATCACACACCGAACACCCCCTCACCCCCACATCACCACCCTACACCCCCACACCCCCCCCTCACACCCCCACATCACCACACGAACCCCCCTCACCCCCTCACCCCCCACATCACACACCGAACACCCCCCTCACCCCCTCACCCCCACATCACACACCGAACACCCCCCTCACCCCCCCACATCACACACCGAACACCCCCCTCACCCCCCTCACCCCCCACATCACACACCGAACACCCCCCTCACCCCCCTCACCCCCCACATCACACACCGAACACCCCCTCACCCCCCACATCACACACCGAACACCCCCCTCACCCCTCCCCCACATCACACACCGAACACCCCCCTCACCCCCCCACATCACACACCGAACACCCCCCCTCACCCCCCTCACCCCCACATCACACACCGAACACCCCCCTCACCCCCCACATCACACACCGAACACCCCCCTCACCCCCACATCACACACCGAACACCCCCCTCACCCCCCTCACCCCCCACATCACACACCGAACACCCCCTCACCCCCCTCACCCCCCACATCACACACCGAACACCCCCTCACCCCCCACATCACACACCGAACACCCCCCTCACCCCCCTCACCCCCACATCACACACCGAACACCCCCCTCACCCCCTCACCCCCCACATCACACACCGAACACCCCCTCACCACCCCCACATCACACACCGAACACCCCCCTCACCCCCCACATCACACACCGAACACACCCCCCTCACCCCCCTCACCCCCCACATCACACACCGAACACCCCCCTCACCCCCCTCACCCCCCACATCACACCGAACAACCCCCCTCACCCCCACCCCCACATCACACACCGAACACCCCCCTCACCCCCCTCACCCCCACATCACACACCGAACACCCCCCTCACCCCCCTCACCCCCACATCACACACCGAACACCCCCCTCACCCCCCCACATCACACACCGAACACCCCCCTCACCCCTCACCCCCACATCACACACCGAACACCCCCCTCACCCCCCTCACCCCCACATCACACACCGAACACCCCCCTCACCCCCCCCCCACATCACACACCGAACACCCCCCTCACCCCCCTCACCCCCCACATCACACACCGAACACCCCCCTCACCCCCCTCACCCCCCACATCACACACCGAACACCCCCCTCACCCCCTCACACCCCCACATCACACACCGAACACCCCCCTCACCCCCCTCACCCCCCACATCACACACCGAACACCCCCCTCACCCCCCCCATCACACCACACCCCTCACCCCACATCACACACCGAACACCCCCCTCACCCCCCTCACCCCCACATCACACACCGAACACCCCCCTCACCCCCCTCATCACACACCGAACACACCCCCTCACCCCCCCTCACCCCCCACATCACACACCGAACACCCCCACCCCCTCACCCCCACATCACACACCGAACACCCCCCTCACCCCCACATCACACACCGAACACCCCCCTCACCCCCCTCACCCCCACATCACACACCGAACACCCCCTCACCCCCCTCACCCACCCCCCTCACCCCCTCACCCCCACATCACACACCGAACACCCCCCTCACCCCCTCCCCCCACATCACACACCGAACACCCCCTCACCCCCCTCACCCCCACATCACACACCGAACACCCCCCTCACCCCCCTCACCCCCCACATCACACACCGAACACCCCCCTCACCCCCCACATCACACACCGAACACCCCCCTCACCCCCCTCACCCCCACATCACACACCGAACACCCCCCTCACCCCCCTCACCCCCACATCACACACCGAACACCCCCCTCACCCCCCACATCACACACCGAACACCCCCCTCACCCCCCTCACCCCCCACATCACACACCGAACACCCCCCTCACCCCCCTCACCCCCCACATCACACACCGAACACCCCCTCACCCCCCTCACCCCCCACATCACACACCGAACACCCCCCTCACCCCCCTCATCACACACCGAACACCCCCTCACCCCCCACATCACACACCGAACACCCCCCTCACCCCCCTCACCCCCCACATCACACACCGAACACCCCCCTCACCCCCCTCACCCCCCACATCACACACCGAACACCCCCCTCACCCCCCACATCACACACCGAACACCACCCCCTCACCCCCACATCACACACCGAACACCCCCCTCACCCCCCCACATCACACACCGAACACCCCCCTCACCCCCTCACCCCCCACATCACACACCGAACACCCCCCTCACCCCCCTCACCCCCCACATCACACACCGACACACCCCCACACCCCCCTCACCCCCCTCACCCCCTCATCACACACCGAACACCCCCCTCACCCCCCACATCACACACCGAACACCCCCCTCACCCCCCCTCACCCCCCACATCACACACCGAACACCCCCCTCACCCCCCACATCACACACCGAACACCCCCTCACCCCCACATCACACACCGAACACCCCCCTCACCCCCCTCACCCCCCACATCACACACCGAACACCCCCCTCACCCCCACATCACACACCGAACACCCCCCTCACCCCCCCACATCACACACCGAACACCCCCCTCACCCCCCTCACCCCCCTCACCCCCCACATCACACACCGAACACACCCCCTCACCCCCCTCACCCCCACATCACACACCGAACACCCCCCTCACCCCCCCACATCACACACCGAACACCCCCCTCACCCCCCACATCACACACCGAACACCCCCCTCACCCCCCTCACCCCCCACATCACACACCGAACACCCCCCTCACCCCCCTCACCCCCCACATCACACACCGAACACCCCCCCTCACCCCCCTCATCACACACCGAACACCCCCCTCACCCCCCTCACCCCCCACATCACACACCGAACACCCCCCTCACCCCCCACATCACACACCGAACACCCCCACCTCACCACCCCACATCACACACCGAACACCCCCCTCACCCCCCTCACCCCCACATCACACACCGAACACCCCCCCTCACCCCCCCTCACCCCCCCACATCACACACCGAACACCCCCCTCACCCCCCTCACCCCCCCTCATCACACACCGAACACCCCCCTCACCCCCCACATCACACACCGAACACCCCCCTCACCCCCCACATCACACACCGAACACCCCCCTCACCCCCCACATCACACACCGAACACCCCCCTCACCCCCCTCACCCCCACATCACACACCGAACACCCCCCTCACCCCCCTCACCCCCTCATCACACACCGAACACCCCCCTCACCCCCCACATCACACACCGAACACCCCCCTCACCCCCCTCACCCCCCACATCACACACCGAACACCCCCCTCACCCCCCTCACCCCCCTCATCACACACCGAACACCCCCCTCACCCCCCCACATCACACACCGAACACCCCCCTCACCCCCCTCACCCCCCACATCACACACCGAACACCCCCCCTCACCCCCCTCACCCCCCACATCACACACCGAACACCCCCCTCACCCCCCACATCACACACCGAACACCCCCCTCACCCCCCTCACCCCCCACATCACACACCGAACACCCCCCCTCACCCCCACATCACACACCGAACACCCCCCTCACCCCCCTCACCCCCCTCATCACACACCGAACACCCCCCTCACCCCCACCTCACCCCCCACATCACACACCGAACACCCCCCTCACCCCCCTCACCCCCACATCACACACCGAACACCCCCCTCACCCCCCACATCACACACCGAACACCCCCCTCACCCCCTCACCCCCCACATCACACACCGAACACCCCCCACCCCCCTCACCCCCCTCATCACACACCGAACACCCCCCTCACCCCCCTCACCCCCACATCACACACCGAACACCCCCCTCACCCCCTCACCCCCCTCATCACATACCGAACACCCCCCTCACCCCCCTCACCCCCCACATCACACACCGAACACCCCCCTCACCCCCCTCACCCCCCACATCACACACCGAACACCCCCTCACCCCCTCACCCCCCACATCACACACCGAACACCCCCCTCACCCCCCACATCACACACCGAACACCCCCCTCACCCCCCTCATCACACACCGAACACACCCCCCTCACCCCCCTCACCCCCCACATCACACACCGAACACCCCCTCACCCCCCTCACCCCCCACATCACACACCGAACACCCCCTCACCCCCCACATCACACACACGAACACCCCCCTCACCCCCCCTCACCCCCCACATCACACACCGAACACCCCCCTCACCCCCCTCACCCCCCTCACCCCCACATCACACACCGAACACCCCCCTCACCCCCCTCATCACACACCGAACACCCCCTCACCCCCCTCACCCCCTCACCCCCACATCACACACCGAACACCCCCCTCACCCCCCTCACCCCCCTCACCCCCCACATCACACACCGAACACCCCCCTCACCCCCCTCACCCCCACATCACACACCGAACACCCCCCTCACCCCCCTCATCACACACCGAACACCCCCTCACCCCCTCACCCCCCACATCACACACCGAACACCCCCCCTCACCCCCCTCACCCCCCACATCACACACCCGAACACCCCCCTCACCCCCCTCACCCCCCACATCACACACCGAACACCCCCCTCACCCCCCACATCACACACCGAACACCCCCTCACCCCCCTCACCCCACATCACACACCGAACACCCCCCTCACCCCCCTCACCCCCACATCACACACCGAACACCCCCCTCACCCCCCCACATCACACACCGAACACCCCCCTCACCCCCTCATCACACACCGAACACCCCCTCACCCCCTCACCCCCCACATCACACACCGAACACCCCCCTCACCCCCCTCACCCCCCACATCACACACCGAACACCCCCCTCACCCCCCCACATCACACACCGAACACCCCCCTCACCCCCCACATCACACACCGAACACCCCCCTCACCCCCCTCACCCCCCACATCACACACCGAACACCCCCCTCACCCCCCTCACCCCCCACATCACACACCGAACACCCCCCTCACCCCCCACATCACACACCGAACACCCCCCTCACCCCCCTCATCACACACCGAACACCCCCCTCACCCCCCCTCACCCCCCACATCACACACCGAACACCCCCTCACCCCCCTCACCCCCCACATCACACACCGAACACCCCCCTCACCCCCCTCATCACACACCGAACACCCCCCTCACCCCCCTCATCACACACCGAACACCCCCCTCACCCCCCATCACACACCGAACACCCCCTCACCCCCACATCACACACCGAACACCCCCCTCACCCCCTCACCCCCCACATCACACACCGAACACCCCCCTCACCCCCCTCATCACACACCGAACACCCCCCTCACCCCCCACATCACACACCGAACACCCCCCTCACCCCCCTCACCCCCCACATCACACACCGAACACCCCCCTCACCCCCCTCATCACACACCGAACACCCCCCTCACCCCCCTCACCCCCCACATCACACACCGAACACCCCCCTCACCCCCCTCACCCCCCACATCACACACCGAACACCCCCCTCACCCCCACATCACACACCGAACACCCCCCTCACCCCCCTCACCCCCCACATCACACACCGAACACCCCCCTCACCCCCCTCACCCCCCTCATCACACACCGAACACCCCCCTCACCCCCCACATCACACACCGAACACCCCCCTCACCCCCACATCACACACCGAACACCCCCCTCACCCCCTCACCCCCCACATCACACACCGAACACCCCCCTCACCCCCCACATCACACACCGAACACCCCCCTCACCCCCTCACCCCCCTCATCACACACCGAACACCCCCCTCACCCCCCTCATCACACACCGAACACCCCCCTCACCCCCCACATCACACACCGAACACCCCCCTCACCCCCCTCATCACACACCGAACACCCCCCCTCACCCCCCTCATCACACACCGAACACCCCCATAATACCCACATCAATCTGGTTGAGATATAGGGGGTGTAGATACAGAATAAAGCCACTCTATCCTGTGTCCCAATCCCAGGGACAGCACGGGGTTAGATACAGAGTAAAGCTCCCTCTACACTGTCCCCCCCCCATCCCAGGGACAGGGACAGCACGGGGTTAGATACAGAGTAAAGCTCCCTCTACACTGTCCCCCCCATCCAGGGACAGGGACAGCACGGGTTTAGATACAGAGTAAAGCTCCCTCTACACTGTACCCCCCATCCAAGGGACAGGGACAGCACGGTTTAGATACAGAGTAAAGCTCCCTCTACACTGTCCCCCCCATCCCAGGGACAGGGACAGGGACAGCACGGGGTTAGATACAGAGTAAAGCTCTCTCTACACTGTCCCCCCCACCATCCCAGGGACAGGGACAGCACGGGTTTAGATACAGAGTAAAGCTCCCTCTACACTGTCCCCCCATCCCAGGGACAGGGACAGGGACAGCACGGGGTTAGATACAGAGTAAAGCTCTCTCTACACTGTTCCCCCCCACCATCCCAGGGACAGGGACAGTACGGGGTTAGATACAGAGTAAAGCTCCCTCTACACTGTCCCCCCCATCCCAGGGACAGGGACAGTACGGGTTTAGATACAGAGTAAAGCTCCCTCTACACTGTCCCCCCCACCATCCCAGGGACAGGGACAGTACGGGGCTAGATACAGAGTAAAGCTCTCTCTACGCTGTCCCCCCCATCCCAGGGACAGGGACAGTACGGGGTTAGATACAGAGTAAAGCTCCCTCTACACTGTCCCCCCCACCATCCCAGGTACAGCACGGGGTTAGAGACAGAGTAAAGCTCCCTCTACACTGTCCCCCCCATCCCAGGGACAGGGACAGTACGGGGTTAGATACAGAGTAAAGCTGCCTCTACACTGTACCCCCCATCCCAGAGGCAGGGACAGCAAGGGGTTACATACAGAGTAAAGCTCTCTCTACACTGTACCCCCCACCATCCCAGGGACAGGGACAGTACGGGGTTAGATACAGAGTAAAGCTCCCTCTACACTGACCCCCATCCCAGGGACAGGGACAGCACGGGGTTAGATACAGAGTAAAGCTCCCTCTACACTGTACCCCCCCATCCCAGGGACAGGGACAGTACGGGGTGAGATACAGAGTAAAGCTCCCTCTACACTGTCCCCCCCATCCCAGGGACAGGGACAGTACGGGGTTAGATACAGAGTAAAGCTCCCTCTACACTGTACCCCCCCATCCCAGAGGCAGGGACAGTACGGGGTGAGATATCTGTTTGCTGGAGTCCTGTTTCCTGACCAATTTGCCTCCTCGTCTGTTTTCCAGCGTTTCTCGAGAGCCTGGTGAAGGTGAGACCCGAAGTGTCAGTC
Organism: Chiloscyllium punctatum; assembly: GCF_047496795.1. NCBI lineage: Eukaryota > Metazoa > Chordata > Chondrichthyes > Orectolobiformes > Hemiscylliidae > Chiloscyllium > Chiloscyllium punctatum. The sequence continues at coordinate 5,446,451 of NC_092766.1, forward strand.
CTGCGTCTCGCACCAGGTCAGCGCAACATAATCTGATCAGAAATCAGTCCCTCTCTCACTCTTACCGAGAGTCTGCCCTTCCTCGTGTCTCTCAGTACCCCCCAGCCAACCTCTCTCTCTATCTCTCTCAGGGAGATATCTGTACACTGACTGGTGTCTCTCAGTCCCCCCTCTCTCTCAGGGAGATATCTGTACACTGACTGGTGTCTCTCAGTCCCCTCTCTCTCTCTCTGGGAGATATCTGTACACTGACTGGTGTCTCTCAGTCCCCTCTCTCTCAGGGAGATATCTGTACACTGACTGGTGTCTCTCAGTCCCCTCTCTCTCTCAGGGAGATATCTGTACACTGACTGGTGTCTCTCAGTCCCCCCTCTCTCTCAGGGAGATATCTGTACACTGACTGGTGTCTCTCAGTCCCCTCTCTCTCAGGGAGATATCTGTACACTGACTGGTGTCTCTCAGTCCCCTCTCTCACTCTCTGGGAGATATCTGTACACTGACTGGTGTCTCTCAGTCCCCTCTCTCCCTCAGGGAGATATCTGTACACTGACTGGTGTCTCTCAGTCCCCCCTCTCCCTCAGGGAGATATCTGTACACTGACTGGTGTCTCTCAGTCCCCTCTCTCTCTCTCAGGGAGATATCTGTACACTGACTGGTGTCTCTCAGTCCCCTCTCTCTCTCAGGGAGATATCTGTACACTGACAGGTGTCTCTCAGTCCCCCCTCTCTCTCTCTCAGGGAGATATCTGTACACTGACTGGTGTCTCTCAGTCCCCTCTCTCTCTCAGGGAGATATCTGTACACTGACTGGTGTCTCTCAGTCCCCCCCATCTCTCTCTCAGGGAGATATCTGTACACTGACTGGTGTCTCTCAGTCCCCCCTCTCTCTCTCAGGGAGATATCTGTACACTGACTGGTGTCTCTCAGTCCCCTCTCTCTCATGGAGATATCTGTACACTGACTGGTGTCTCTCAGTCCCCTCTCTCTCTCTCAGGGAGATATCTGTACACTGACTGGTGTCTCTCAGTCCCCTCTCTCTCAGGGAGATATCTGTACACTGACTGGTGTCTCTCAGTCCCCCCCCTCTCTCTCTCAGGGAGATATCTGTACACTGACTGGTGTCTCTCAGTCCCCTCTCTCAGGGAGATATCTGTACACTGACTGGTGTCTCTCAGTCCCCTCTCTCTCTCTCAGGGAGATATCTGTACACTGACTGGTGTCTCTCAGTCCCCCCTCTCTCTCAGGGAGATATCTGTACACTGACTGGTGTCTCTCAGTCCTCTCTCTCTCTCTCAGGGAGATATCTGTACACTGACTGATGTCACTCAGTCCCCCCTCTCTCTCTCAGGGAGATATCTGTACACTGACTGGTGTCTCTCAGTCCCCTCTCTCTCTCAGGGAGATATCTGTACACTGACTGGTGTCTCTCAGTCCCCTCTCTCTCTCTCAGGGAGATATCTGTACACTGACTGGTGTCTCTCAGTCCCCCCTCTCTCTCAGGGAGATATCTGTACACTGACTGGCGTCTCTCAGTCCCCCCGCTCTCTCTCAGGGAGATATCTGTACACTGACTGGTGTCTCTCAGTCCACCCTCTCTCTCTCAGGGAGATATCTGTACACTGACTGGTGTCTCTCAGTTCCCCCCCTCTCTCTCAGGGAGATATCTGTACATTGACTGGTGTCTCTCAGTCCCCCCCCTCTCTCTCAGGGAGATATCTGTACACTGACTGGTGTCTCTCAGTCCTCTCTCTCTCTCAGGGAGATATCTGTACACTGACTGGTGTCAATCAGTCCCCTCTCTCTCTCTCACGGAGATATCTATACACTGACTGGTGTCTCTCAGTCCCCTCTCTCTCACAGGGAGATATCTGTACACTGACTGGTGTCACTCAGTCCCCCCTCTCTCTCTCAGGGAGATATCTGTACACTGACTGGTGTCTCTCAGTCCCCTCTCTCTCTCAGGGAGATATCTGTACACTGACTGGTGTCTCTCAGTCCCCTCTCTCTCTCTCAGGGAGATATCTGTACACTGACTGGTGTCTCTCAGTCCCCCCTCTCTCTCAGGGAGATATCTGTACACTGACTGGCGTCTCTCAGTCCCCCCGCTCTCTCTCAGGGAGATATCTGTACACTGGCTGGTGTCTCTCAGTCCCCCCTCTCTCTCTCAGGGAGATATCTGTACATTGACTGGTGTCTCTCAGTCCCCCCTCTCTCTCTCAGGGAGATATCTGTACACTGACTGGCGTCTCTCAGTCCCCCCGCTCTCTCTCAGGGAGATATCTGTACACTGACTGGTGTCTCTCAGTTCCCCCCCTCTCTCTCAGGGAGATATCTGTACATTGACTGGTGTCTCTCAGCCCCCCCCTCTCTCTCAGGGAGATATCTGTACACTGACTGGTGTCTCTCAGTCCTCTCTCTCTCTCAGGGAGATATCTGTACACTGACTGGTGTCTCTCAGTCCCCTCTCTCTCTCAGGGCGATATCTGTACACTGACTGGTGTCTCTCTGTCCCCCCTCTCTCTCTCAGGGAGATATCTGTACACTGACTGGTGTCTCTCAGTCCCCTCTCTCAGGGAGATATCTGTACACTGACTGGTGTCTCTCAGTCTCCTCTCTCTCTCTCAGGGAGATATCTGTACACTGACTGGTTTCTCTCAGTCCCCTCTCTCTCTCAGGGAGATATCTGTACACTGACTAGTGTCTCTCAGTCCTCTCTCTCTCAGGGAGATATCTGTACACTGACTGGTGTCTCTCAGTCCCCTCTCTCTCTCTCAGGGAGATATCTGTACACTGACTGGTGTCTCTCAGTCCTCTCTCTCTCAGGGAGATATCTGTACACTGACTGGTGTCTCTCAGTCCCCTCTCTCTCTCTCAGGGAGATATCTGTACACTGACTGGTGTCTCTCAGTTCCCTTTCTCTCTCAAGGAGATATCTGTACACTGACTGGTGTCTCTCAGTCCTCTCTCTCTCAGGGAGATATCTGTACACTGGCTGGTGTCTCTCAGTCCCCTCTCTCTCTCTCAGGGAGATATCTGTACACTGACTGGTGTCTCACAGTCCCCTCTCTCTCTCTCAGGGAGATATCTTTACACTGACTGGTGTCTCTCAGTCCCCTCTCTCTCTCTCAGGGCGATATCTGTACACTGACTGGTGTCTCTCAGTCCCCCCTCTCTCTCTCTCTCAGGGAGATATCTGTACACTGACTGGTGTCTCTCAGTCCCCCCTCTCTCTCTCAGGGAGATATCTGTACACTGACTGGTGTCTCTCATTCCCCCCTCTCTCTCTCTCAGGGAGATATCTGTACACTGACTGGGGTCTCTCAGTACCCCCTCTCTCTCTCAGGGAGATATCTGTACACTGACTGGTGTCTCTCAGTCCCCTCTCTCTCTCTCAGGGAGATATCTGTACACTGACTGGTGTCTCTCAGTCCCCTCTCTCTCTCTCAGGGAGATATCTGTACACTGACTGGTGTCTCTCAGTCCCCTCTCTCTCTCTCTCAGGGAGATATCTGTACACTGACTGGTGTCTCTCAGTCCTCTCTCTCTCTCTCAGGGAGTTATCTTTACACTGACTGGTGTCTCTCAGTCCCCTCTCTCTCAGGGAGATATCTGTACACTTACTGGTGTCTCTCAGTCCCCCCTCTCTCTCTCTCTCAGGGAGATATCTGTACACTGACTGGTGTCTCTCAGTCCCCTCTCTCTCTCTCAGGGAGATATCTGTACACTGACTGGTGTCTCTCAGTCCCCTCTCTCTCTCTCAGGGAGATATCTGTACACTGACTGGTGTCTCTCAGTCCCCCCTCTCTCTCTCAGGGAGATATCTGTACACTGACTGGTGTCTCTCAGTCCCCTCTCTCTCTCTCTCAGGGAGATATCTGTACACTGACTGGTGTCTCTCAGTCCTCTCTCTCTCTCTCAGGGAGATATCTTTACACTGACTGGTGTCTCTCAGTCCCCTCTCTCTCAGGGAGATATCTGTACACTTACTGGTGTCTCTCAGTCCCCCCTCTCTCTCTCTCTCAGGGAGATATCTGTACACTGACTGGTGTCTCTCAGTCCCCTCTCTCTCTCTCAGGGAGATATCTGTACACTGACTGGTGCCTCTCAGTCCCCTCTCTCTCTCTCAGGGAGATATCTGTACACTGACTGGTGTCTCTCAGTCCCCTCTCTCTCTCTCAGGGTGATATCTGTACACTGACTGGTGTCTCTCAGTCCTCTCTCTCTCTCAGGGAGATATCTGTACACTGACTGGTGTCTCTCAGTCCCCCCTCTCTCTCTCAGGGAGATATCTGTACACTAACTGGTGTCTCTCAGTCCCCCCCCCTCTCTCTCAGGGAGATATCTGTACACTGACTGTTGTCTCTCACTCCCCTCTCTCTCTCAGGGAGATATCTGTACACTGACTGGTTTCTCTCAGTCCACTCTCTCTCTCTCACGGAGATATCTGCACACTGACTGGTGTCTCTCAGTCCCCTCTCTCTCTCTCAGGGTGATATCTGTACACTGACTGGTGTCTCTCAGTCCTCTCTCTCTCTCAGGGAGATATCTGTACACTGACTGGTGTCTCTCAGTCCCCCCTCTCTCTCTCAGGGAGATGTCTGTACACTGACTGGTGTCTCTCAGTCTCGCCCCTCTCTCTCAGGGAGATATCTGTACACTGACTGGTGTCTCACAGTCCCCTCTCTCAGGGGGATATCTGTACACTGACTGGTGTCCCTCAGTCCCCCCTGTCTCTCTCAGGGAGATATCTGTACACTGACTGGTGTCTCTCTGTCCCCCCTCTCTCTCTCAGGGAGATATCTGTACACTGACTGGTGTCTCTCAGTTCCCCCTGTCTCTCTCAGGGAGATATCTGTACACTGACTGGTGTCAATCAGTCCCCTCTCTCTCTCAGGGAGATATGTGTACACTGACTGGTGTCTCTCAGTCCCCTCTCTCTCTCTCAGGGAGATATCTGTACACTGACTGGTGTCTCTCAGTCCCCTCTCTCTCTCTCAGGGAGATATCTGTACACTGACTGGTGTCTCTCAGTCCCCTCTCTCTCTCAGGGAGATATTAGTACACTGACTGGTGTCTCTCAGTCCCCTCTCTCTCTCAGGGAGATATCTGTACACTGACTGGTGTCTCTCAGTCCCCTCTCTCTCAGGGAGATATCTGTACACTGACTGGTGTCCCTCAGTCCTCTCTCTCTCTCAGGGAGATATCTGTACACTGACTGGTTTCTCTCAGTCCCCTCTCTCTCTCAGGGAGATATGCGTACACTGACTGGTGTCTCTCAGTTCCCTTTCTCTCTCAGGGAGATATCTGTACACTGACTGGTGTCTCTCAGTCCCCTCTCTCTCTCTCTCAGGGAGATATCTGTTAACTGACTGATGTCTCTCAGTCCCCCCTCTCTCTCAGGGAGATATCTGTCCACTGACTGGTGTCTCTCAGTCCTCTCTCTCTCTCTCAGGGAGATATCTTTACACTGACTGGTGTCTCTCAGTCCCCTCTCTCTCAGGGAGATATCTGTACACTGACTGGTGTCTCTCAGTCCCCCCCCCCTCTCTCTCAGGGAGATATCTGTACACTGACTGGTGTCTCTCAGTCCCCCCTCTCTCTCAGGGAGGTATTTGTACACTGACTGGTGTCTCTCAGTCCCCCTCTCTCTCTCAGGAAGATATCTGTACACTGACTGGTGTCTCTCAGTCCCCCCTCTCTCTCAGGGAGATATCTGTACACTGACTGGTGTCTCTCAGTCCCCTCTCTCTCAGGGAGATATCTGTACACTGACTGGTGTCTCTCAGTCCCCTCTCTCTCTCTCAGGGAGATATCTATACACTGACTGGTGTCTCTCAGTCCCCCCTCTCTCTCAGGGAGATATCTGTACACTGACTGGAGTCTCTTAGTCCTCTCTCTCTCTCAGGGAGATATCTGTACACTGACTGGTGTCTCTCAGTCCCCCCTCTCTCTCTCAGGGAGATATCTGTACACTGACTGGTGTCTCTCAGTCCCCTCTCTCTCTCAGGGAGATATCTGTACACTGACTGGTGTCTCTCAGTCCCCTCTCTCTCTCTCAGGGAGATATCTGTACACTGACTGGTGTCTCTCAGTCCCCCCTCTCTCTCAGGGAGATATCTGTACACTGACTGGCGTCTCTCAGTCCCCCCTCTCTCTCTCAGGGAGATATCTGTACACTGACTGGTGTCTCTCAGTCCCCCCTCTCTCTCTCAGGGAGATATCTGTACACTGACTGTTGTCTCTCAGTTCCCCCCCACTCTCTCAGGGAGATATCTGTACACTGACTGGTGTCTCTCAGTCCACTCTCTCTCTCAGGGAGATATCTGTACACTGACTGGTGTCTCTCTGTCCCCCCTCTCTCTCTCACGGAGATATCTGTACACTGACTGGTGTCTCTCAGTCCCCCCTCTCTCTCAGGGAGATATCTGTACACTGACTGGTGTCTCTCAGTTCCCCCCCACTCTCTCAGGGAGATATCTGTACACTGGCTGGTGTCTCTCAGTCCCCTCTCTCTCTCAGGGAGATATCTGTACACTGACTGGTGTCTCTCAGTCCCCTCTCTCTCTCTCAGGGAGATATCTGTACACTGACTGGTGTCTCTCAGTCCCCCCTCTCTCTCAGGGAGATATCTGTACACTGACTGGCGTCTCTCAGTCCCCCCTCTCTCTCTCAGGGAGATATCTGTACACTGACTGGTGTCTCTCAGTCCCCCCTCTCTCTCTCAGGGAGATATCTGTACACTGACTGGTGTCTCTCAGTTCCCCCCCACTCTCTCAGGGAGATATCTGTACACTGACTGGTGTCTCTCAGTCCACTCTCTCTCTCAGGGAGATATCTGTGTACACTGACTGGTGTCTCTCAGTCCACTCTCTCTCTCAGGGAGATATCTGTACACTGACTGGTGTCTCTCTGTCCCCCCTCTCTCTCTCACGGAGATATCTGTACACTGACTGGTGTCTCTCAGTCCCCTCTCTCTCTCTCAGGGAGATATCTGTACACTGACTGGTGTCTCTCAGCCCCCCCCCCTCTCTCTCAGGGAGATATCTGTACACTGACTGGTGTCTCTCAGTCCTCTCTCTCTCTCAGGGAGATATCTGTACACTGACTGGTGTCTCTCAGTCCCCTCTCTCTCTCAGGGAGATATCTGTACACTGACTGGTGTCTCTCAGTCCACTCTCTCTCTCAGGGAGATATCTGTACACTGACTGGTGTCTCTCTGTCCCCCCTCTCTCTCTCACGGAGATATCTGTACACTGACTGGTGTCTCTCAGTCCCCCCCCTCTCTCAGGGAGATATCTGTACACTGACTGGTGTCTCTCAGTCCCCTCTCTCAGGGAGATATCTGTACACTGACTGGTGTCTCTCAGTCTCCTCTCTCTCTCTCAGGGAGATATCTGTACACTGACTGGTTTCTCTCAGTCCCCTCTCTCTCTCAGGGAGATATCTGTACACTGACTAGTGTCTCTCAGTCCTCTCTCTCTCAGGGAGATATCTGTACACTGACTGGTGTCTCTCAGTCCCCTCTCTCTCTCTCAGGGAGATATCTGTACACTGACTGGTGTCTCTCAGTCCTCTCTCTCTCAGGGAGATATCTGTACACTGACTGGTGTCTCTCAGTCCCCTCTCTCTCTCTCAGGGAGATATCTGTACACTGACTGGTGTCTCTCAGTCCCCTCTCTCTCTCAGGGAGATATCTGTACACTGACAGGTGTCTCTCAGTCCCCCCTCTCTCTCTCTCAGGGAGATATCTGTACACTGACTGGTGTCTCTCAGTCCCCTCTCTCTCTCAGGGAGATATCTGTACACTGACTGGTGTCTCTCAGTCCCCCCCATCTCTCTCTCAGGGAGATATCTGTACACTGACTGGTGTCTCTCAGTCCCCCCTCTCTCTCTCAGGGAGATATCTGTACACTGACTGGTGTCTCTCAGTCCCCTCTCTCTCATGGAGATATCTGTACACTGACTGGTGTCTCTCAGTCCCCTCTCTCTCTCTCAGGGAGATATCTGTACACTGACTGGTGTCTCTCAGTCCCCTCTCTCTCAGGGAGATATCTGTACACTGACTGGTGTCTCTCAGTCCCCCCCCTCTCTCTCTCAGGGAGATATCTGTACACTGACTGGTGTCTCTCAGTCCCCTCTCTCAGGGAGATATCTGTACACTGACTGGTGTCTCTCAGTCCCCTCTCTCTCTCTCAGGGAGATATCTGTACACTGACTGGTGTCTCTCAGTCCCCCCTCTCTCTCAGGGAGATATCTGTACACTGACTGGTGTCTCTCAGTCCTCTCTCTCTCTCTCAGGGAGATATCTGTACACTGACTGATGTCACTCAGTCCCCCCTCTCTCTCTCAGGGAGATATCTGTACACTGACTGGTGTCTCTCAGTCCCCTCTCTCTCTCAGGGAGATATCTGTACACTGACTGGTGTCTCTCAGTCCCCTCTCTCTCTCTCAGGGAGATATCTGTACACTGACTGGTGTCTCTCAGTCCCCCCTCTCTCTCAGGGAGATATCTGTACACTGACTGGCGTCTCTCAGTCCCCCCGCTCTCTCTCAGGGAGATATCTGTACACTGACTGGTGTCTCTCAGTCCACCCTCTCTCTCTCAGGGAGATATCTGTACACTGACTGGTGTCTCTCAGTTCCCCCCCTCTCTCTCAGGGAGATATCTGTACATTGACTGGTGTCTCTCAGTCCCCCCCCTCTCTCTCAGGGAGATATCTGTACACTGACTGGTGTCTCTCAGTCCTCTCTCTCTCTCAGGGAGATATCTGTACACTGACTGGTGTCAATCAGTCCCCTCTCTCTCTCTCACGGAGATATCTATACACTGACTGGTGTCTCTCAGTCCCCTCTCTCTCACAGGGAGATATCTGTACACTGACTGGTGTCACTCAGTCCCCCCTCTCTCTCTCAGGGAGATATCTGTACACTGACTGGTGTCTCTCAGTCCCCTCTCTCTCTCAGGGAGATATCTGTACACTGACTGGTGTCTCTCAGTCCCCTCTCTCTCTCTCAGGGAGATATCTGTACACTGACTGGTGTCTCTCAGTCCCCCCTCTCTCTCAGGGAGATATCTGTACACTGACTGGCGTCTCTCAGTCCCCCCGCTCTCTCTCAGGGAGATATCTGTACACTGGCTGGTGTCTCTCAGTCCCCCCTCTCTCTCTCAGGGAGATATCTGTACATTGACTGGTGTCTCTCAGTCCCCCCTCTCTCTCTCAGGGAGATATCTGTACACTGACTGGCGTCTCTCAGTCCCCCCGCTCTCTCTCAGGGAGATATCTGTACACTGACTGGTGTCTCTCAGTTCCCCCCCTCTCTCTCAGGGAGATATCTGTACATTGACTGGTGTCTCTCAGCCCCCCCCTCTCTCTCAGGGAGATATCTGTACACTGACTGGTGTCTCTCAGTCCTCTCTCTCTCTCAGGGAGATATCTGTACACTGACTGGTGTCTCTCAGTCCCCTCTCTCTCTCAGGGCGATATCTGTACACTGACTGGTGTCTCTCTGTCCCCCCTCTCTCTCTCAGGGAGATATCTGTACACTGACTGGTGTCTCTCAGTCCCCTCTCTCAGGGAGATATCTGTACACTGACTGGTGTCTCTCAGTCTCCTCTCTCTCTCTCAGGGAGATATCTGTACACTGACTGGTTTCTCTCAGTCCCCTCTCTCTCTCAGGGAGATATCTGTACACTGACTAGTGTCTCTCAGTCCTCTCTCTCTCAGGGAGATATCTGTACACTGACTGGTGTCTCTCAGTCCCCTCTCTCTCTCTCAGGGAGATATCTGTACACTGACTGGTGTCTCTCAGTCCTCTCTCTCTCAGGGAGATATCTGTACACTGACTGGTGTCTCTCAGTCCCCTCTCTCTCTCTCAGGGAGATATCTGTACACTGACTGGTGTCTCTCAGTCCCCTCTCTCTCTCTCAGGGAGATATCTGTACACTGACTGGTGTCTCTCAGTTCCCTTTCTCTCTCAAGGAGATATCTGTACACTGACTGGTGTCTCTCAGTCCTCTCTCTCTCAGGGAGATATCTGTACACTGGCTGGTGTCTCTCAGTCCCCTCTCTCTCTCTCAGGGAGATATCTGTACACTGACTGGTGTCTCACAGTCCCCTCTCTCTCTCTCAGGGAGATATCTTTACACTGACTGGTGTCTCTCAGTCCCCTCTCTCTCTCTCAGGGCGATATCTGTACACTGACTGGTGTCTCTCAGTCCCCCCTCTCTCTCTCTCTCAGGGAGATATCTGTACACTGACTGGTGTCTCTCAGTCCCCCCTCTCTCTCTCAGGGAGATATCTGTACACTGACTGGTGTCTCTCATTCCCCCCTCTCTCTCTCTCAGGGAGATATCTGTACACTGACTGGGGTCTCTCAGTACCCCCTCTCTCTCTCAGGGAGATATCTGTACACTGACTGGTGTCTCTCAGTCCCCTCTCTCTCTCTCAGGGAGATATCTGTACACTGACTGGTGTCTCTCAGTCCCCTCTCTCTCTCTCAGGGAGATATCTGTACACTGACTGGTGTCTCTCAGTCCCCTCTCTCTCTCTCTCAGGGAGATATCTGTACACTGACTGGTGTCTCTCAGTCCTCTCTCTCTCTCTCAGGGAGTTATCTTTACACTGACTGGTGTCTCTCAGTCCCCTCTCTCTCAGGGAGATATCTGTACACTTACTGGTGTCTCTCAGTCCCCCCTCTCTCTCTCTCTCAGGGAGATATCTGTACACTGACTGGTGTCTCTCAGTCCCCTCTCTCTCTCTCAGGGAGATATCTGTACACTGACTGGTGTCTCTCAGTCCCCTCTCTCTCTCTCAGGGAGATATCTGTACACTGACTGGTGTCTCTCAGTCCCCCCTCTCTCTCTCAGGGAGATATCTGTACACTGACTGGTGTCTCTCAGTCCCCTCTCTCTCTCTCTCAGGGAGATATCTGTACACTGACTGGTGTCTCTCAGTCCTCTCTCTCTCTCTCAGGGAGATATCTTTACACTGACTGGTGTCTCTCAGTCCCCTCTCTCTCAGGGAGATATCTGTACACTTACTGGTGTCTCTCAGTCCCCCCTCTCTCTCTCTCTCAGGGAGATATCTGTACACTGACTGGTGTCTCTCAGTCCCCTCTCTCTCTCTCAGGGAGATATCTGTACACTGACTGGTGCCTCTCAGTCCCCTCTCTCTCTCTCAGGGAGATATCTGTACACTGACTGGTGTCTCTCAGTCCCCTCTCTCTCTCTCAGGGTGATATCTGTACACTGACTGGTGTCTCTCAGTCCTCTCTCTCTCTCAGGGAGATATCTGTACACTGACTGGTGTCTCTCAGTCCCCCCTCTCTCTCTCAGGGAGATATCTGTACACTAACTGGTGTCTCTCAGTCCCCCCCCCTCTCTCTCAGGGAGATATCTGTACACTGACTGTTGTCTCTCACTCCCCTCTCTCTCTCAGGGAGATATCTGTACACTGACTGGTTTCTCTCAGTCCCCTCTCTCTCTCTCACGGAGATATCTGCACACTGACTGGTGTCTCTCAGTCCCCTCTCTCTCTCTCAGGGTGATATCTGTACACTGACTGGTGTCTCTCAGTCCTCTCTCTCTCTCAGGGAGATATCTGTACACTGACTGGTGTCTCTCAGTCCCCCCTCTCTCTCTCAGGGAGATGTCTGTACACTGACTGGTGTCTCTCAGTCTCCCCCCTCTCTCTCAGGGAGATATCTGTACACTGACTGGTGTCTCACAGTCCCCTCTCTCAGGGGGATATCTGTACACTGACTGGTGTCCCTCAGTCCCCCCTGTCTCTCTCAGGGAGATATCTGTACACTGACTGGTGTCTCTCTGTCCCCCCTCTCTCTCTCAGGGAGATATCTGTACACTGACTGGTGTCTCTCAGTTCCCCCTGTCTCTCTCAGGGAGATATCTGTACACTGACTGGTGTCAATCAGTCCCCTCTCTCTCTCAGGGAGATATGTGTACACTGACTGGTGTCTCTCAGTCCCCTCTCTCTCTCTCAGGGAGATATCTGTACACTGACTGGTGTCTCTCAGTCCCCTCTCTCTCTCTCAGGGAGATATCTGTACACTGACTGGTGTCTCTCAGTCCCCTCTCTCTCTCAGGGAGATATTAGTACACTGACTGGTGTCTCTCAGTCCCCTCTCTCTCTCAGGGAGATATCTGTACACTGACTGGTGTCTCTCAGTCCCCTCTCTCTCAGGGAGATATCTGTACACTGACTGGTGTCCCTCAGTCCTCTCTCTCTCTCAGGGAGATATCTGTACACTGACTGGTTTCTCTCAGTCCCCTCTCTCTCTCAGGGAGATATGCGTACACTGACTGGTGTCTCTCAGTTCCCTTTCTCTCTCAGGGAGATATCTGTACACTGACTGGTGTCTCTCAGTCCCCTCTCTCTCTCTCTCAGGGAGATATCTGTTAACTGACTGATGTCTCTCAGTACCCCCTCTCTCTCAGGGAGATATCTGTCCACTGACTGGTGTCTCTCAGTCCTCTCTCTCTCTCTCAGGGAGATATCTTTACACTGACTGGTGTCTCTCAGTCCCCTCTCTCTCAGGGAGATATCTGTACACTGACTGGTGTCTCTCAGTCCCCCCCCCCTCTCTCTCAGGGAGATATCTGTACACTGACTGGTGTCTCTCAGTCCCCCCTCTCTCTCAGGGAGGTGTTTGTACACTGACTGGTGTCTCTCAGTCCCCCTCTCTCTCTCAGGAAGATATCTGTACACTGACTGGTGTCTCTCAGTCCCCCCTCTCTCTCAGGGAGATATCTGTACACTGACTGGTGTCTCTCAGTCCCCTCTCTCTCAGGGAGATATCTGTACACTGACTGGTGTCTCTCAGTCCCCTCTCTCTCTCTCAGGGAGATATCTATACACTGACTGGTGTCTCTCAGTCCCCCCTCTCTCTCAGGGAGATATCTGTACACTGACTGGAGTCTCTTAGTCCTCTCTCTCTCTCAGGGAGATATCTGTACACTGACTGGTGTCTCTCAGTCCCCTCTCTCTCTCTCAGGGAGATATCTGTACACTGACTGGTGTCTCTCAGTCCCCCCTCTCTCTCAGGGAGATATCTGTACACTGACTGGCGTCTCTCAGTCCCCCCTCTCTCTCTCAGGGAGATATCTGTACACTGACTGGTGTCTCTCAGTCCCCCCTCTCTCTCTCAGGGAGATATCTGTACACTGACTGTTGTCTCTCAGTTCCCCCCCACTCTCTCAGGGAGATATCTGTACACTGACTGGTGTCTCTCAGTCCACTCTCTCTCTCAGGGAGATATCTGTACACTGACTGGTGTCTCTCTGTCCCCCCTCTCTCTCTCACGGAGATATCTGTACACTGACTGGTGTCTCTCAGTCCCCCCTCTCTCTCAGGGAGATATCTGTACACTGACTGGTGTCTCTCAGTTCCCCCCCACTCTCTCAGGGAGATATCTGTACACTGGCTGGTGTCTCTCAGTCCCCTCTCTCTCTCAGGGAGATATCTGTACACTGACTGGTGTCTCTCAGTCCCCTCTCTCTCTCTCAGGGAGATATCTGTACACTGACTGGTGTCTCTCAGTCCCCCCTCTCTCTCAGGGAGATATCTGTACACTGACTGGCGTCTCTCAGTCCCCCCTCTCTCTCTCAGGGAGATATCTGTACACTGACTGGTGTCTCTCAGTCCCCCCTCTCTCTCTCAGGGAGATATCTGTACACTGACTGGTGTCTCTCAGTTCCCCCCCACTCTCTCAGGGAGATATCTGTACACTGACTGGTGTCTCTCAGTCCACTCTCTCTCTCAGGGAGATATCTGTACACTGACTGGTGTCTCTCTGTCCCCCCTCTCTCTCTCACGGAGATATCTGTACACTGACTGGTGTCTCTCAGTCCCCTCTCTCTCTCTCAGGGAGATATCTGTACACTGACTGGTGTCTCTCAGCCCCCCCCCCTCTCTCTCAGGGAGATATCTGTACACTGACTGGTGTCTCTCAGTCCTCTCTCTCTCTCAGGGAGATATCTGTACACTGACTGGTGTCTCTCAGTCCCCTCTCTCTCTCAGGGAGATATCTGTACACTGACTGGTGTCTCTCAGTCCACTCTCTCTCTCAGGGAGATATCTGTACACTGACTGGTGTCTCTCTGTCCCCCCTCTCTCTCTCACGGAGATATCTGTACACTGACTGGTGTCTCTCAGTCCCCCCCCTCTCTCAGGGAGATATCTGTACACTGACTGGTGTCTCTCAGTCCCCTCTCTCAGGGAGATATCTGTACACTGACTGGTGTCTCTCAGTCTCCTCTCTCTCTCTCAGGGAGATATCTGTACACTGACTGGTTTCTCTCAGTCCCCTCTCTCTCTCAGGGAGATATCTGTACACTGACTAGTGTCTCTCAGTCCTCTCTCTCTCAGGGAGATATCTGTACACTGACTGGTGTCTCTCAGTCCCCTCTCTCTCTCTCAGGGAGATATCTGTACACTGACTGGTGTCTCTCAGTCCTCTCTCTCTCAGGGAGATATCTGTACACTGACTGGTGTCTCTCAGTCCCCTCTCTCTCTCTCAGGGAGATATCTGTACACTGACTGGTGTCTCTCAGTTCCTTTTCTCTCTCAAGGAGATATCTGTACACTGACTGGTGTCTCTCAGTCCTGTCTCTCTCTCAGGGAGATATCTGTACACTGACTGGTGTCTCTCAGTCCCCTCTCTCTCTCTCAGGGAGATATCTGTACACTGACTGGTGTCTCTCAGTCCCCTCTCTCTCTCTCAGGGAGATATCTTTACACTGACTGGTGTCTCTCAGTCCCCTCTCTCTCTCTCAGGGCGATATCTGTACACTGACTGGTGTCTCTCAGTCCCCCCTCTCACTCTCTCTCAGGGAGATATCTGTACACTGACTGGTGTCTCTCAGTCCCCTCTCTCTCTCTCAGGGAGATATCTGTACACTGACTGGTGTCTCTCAGTCCCCTCTCTCTCTCTCAGGGTGATATCTGTACACTGACTGGTGTCTCTCAGTCCTCTCTCTCTCTCAGGGAGATATCTGTACACTGACTGGTGTCTCTCAGTCCCCCCTCTCTCTCTCTCTCAGGGAGATATCTGTACACTGACTGGTGTCTCTCAGTCCCCCCCCTCTCTCTCAGGGAGATATCTGTACACTGACTGGTGTCTCTCAGTCCCCTCTCTCTCTCTCTCACGTAGATATCTGTACACTGACTGGTGTCTCTCAGTCCCCTCTCTCTCTCAGGGTGATATCTGTACACTGACTGGTGTCTCTCAGTCCTCTCTCTCTCTCAGGGAGATATCTGTACACTGACTGGTGTCTCTCAGTCCCCCCTCTCTCTCTCAGGGAGATATCTGTACACTGACTGGTGTCTCTCAGTCCCCCCCCCTCTCTCTCAGGGAGATATCTGTACACTGACTGGTGTCTCACAGTCCCCTCTCTCAGGGGGATATCTGTACACTGACTGGTGTCCCTCAGTCCCCCCTGTCTCTCTCAGGGAGATATCTGTACACTGACTGGTGTCTCTCTGTCCCCCCTCTCTCTCTCAGGGAGATATCTTTACACTGACTGGTGTCTCTCAGTCCCCCCTGTCTCTCTCAGGGAGATATCTGTACACTGACTGGTGTCTCTCAGTCCCCTCTCTCTCTCAGGGAGATATCTGTACACTGACTGGTGTCCCTCAGTCCCCTCTCTCTCTCTCACGGAGATATCTGTACACTGACTGGTGTCTCTCAGTCTCCTCTCTCTCTCTCAGGGAGATATCTGTACACTGACTGGTTTCTCTCAGTCCCCTCTCTCTCTCAGGGAGATATCCGTACACTGACTGGTGTCTCTCAGTTCCCTTTCTCTCTCAGGGAGATATCTGTACACTGACTGGTGTCTCTCAGTCCCCTCTCTCTCTCAGGGGGATATCTGTACACTGACTGGTGTCTCTCAGTCCTCTCTCTCTCTCAGGGAGATATCTGTACACTGACTGGTGTCTCTCAGTCCCCTCTCTCTCTCTCAGGGAGATATCTGTACACTGACTGGTGTCTCTCAGTTCCCCCCCTCTCTCTCTCAGGGAGATATCAGTACAGTGACTGGTGTCTCTCAGTCCCCCCTCTCACTCAGGGAGATATCTGTCCACTGCCTAGTGTCTCTCAGTCCTCTCTCTCTCTCTCAGGGAGATATCTTTACACTGACTGGTGTCTCTCAGTCCCCTCTCTCTCTCTCAGGGAGATATCTGTACACTGACTGGTGTCTCTCAGTCCCCTCTCTCTCTCTCTCAGGGAGATATCTGGACACTGACTGGTGTCTCTCAGTCCCCCCCCTTCTCTCTCTCAGGGAGATATCTGGACACTGACTGGTGTCTCTCAGTCCCCCCCTCTCTCTCTCTCAGGGTGATATCTGTACACTGACTGGTGTCTCTCAGTCCTCTCTCTCTCTCAGGGAGATATCTGTACACTGACTGGTGTCTCTCAGTCCCCCCTCTCTCTCAGGGAGGTATCTGTACACTGACTGGTGTCTCTCAGTCCCCTCTCTCTCTCAGGGAGATATCTGTACACTGACTGGTGTCTCTCAGTCCTCTCTCTCTCTCAGGGAGATATCTGTACACTGACTGGTGTCTCTCTGTCCCCCCTCTCTCTCTCAGGGAGATATCTGTACACTGACTGGTGTCTCTCAGTCCCCCCCCTCTCTCAGGGAGATATCTGTACACTGACTGGTGTCTCTCAGTCCTCTCTCTCTCAGGGAGATATCTGTACACTGACTGGTGTCTCTCAGTCCCCTCTCTCTCTCTCAGGGAGATATCTGTAGACTGACTGGTGTCTCTCAGTCCTCTCTCTCTCAGGGAGATATCTGTACACTGACTGGTGTCTCTCAGTCCCCTCTCTCTCTCTCAGGGCGATATCTGTACACTGACTGGTGTCTATCAGTCCCCCCTCTCTCTCTCTCTCAGGGAGATATCTGTACACTGACTGGTGTCTCTCAGTCCCCTCTCTCTCTCTCAGGGAGATATCTGTACACTCACTGGTGTCTCTCAGTCCCCTCTCTCTCTACTCAGGGCGATATCTGTACACTGACTGGGGTCTCTCAGTACCCCCTCTCTCTCTCAAGGAGATATCTGTACACTGACTGGTGTCTCTCAGTCCCCCCTCTCTCTCTCTCAGGGAGATATCTGTACACTGACTGGGGTCTCTCAGTACCCCCTCTCTCTCTCAGGGAGATATCTGTACACTGACTGGTGTCTCTCAGTCCCCTCTCTCTCTCTCAGGGAGATATCTGTACACTGACTGGTGTCTCTCAGTCCCCTCTCTCTCTCTCAGGGAGATATCTGTACACTGACTGGTGTCTCTCAGTCCCCTCTCTCTCTCTCTCAGGGAGATATCTGTACACTGACTGGTGTCTCTCAGTCCTCTCTCTCTCTCTCAGGGAGATATCTTTACACTGACTGGTGTCTCTCAGTCCCCTCTCTCTCAGGGAGATATCTGTACACTGACTGGTGTCTCTCAGTCCCCCCTCTCTCTCTCTCAGGGAGATATCTGTACACTGACTGGTGTCTCTCAGTCCCCCCTCTCTCTCCCTCAGGGAGATATCTGTACACTGACTGGTGTCTCTCAGTCCCCTCTCTCTCTCTCAGGGAGATATCTGTACACTGACTGGTGTCTCTCAATCCCCTCTCTCTCTCTCAGGGTGATATCTGTACACTGACTGGTGTCTCTCAGTCCTCTCTCTCTCTCAGGGAGATATCTGTACACTGACTGGTGTCTCTCAGTCCCCCCTCTCTCTCTCAGGGAGATATCTGTACACTGACTGGTGTCTCTCAGTCCCCTCTCTCTCTCTCAGGGTGATATCTGTACACTGACTGGTGTCTCTCAGTCCTCTCTCTCTCTCAGGGAGATATCTGTACACTGACTGGTGTCTCTCAGTCCCCCCTCTCTCTCTCTCAGGGAGATATCTGTACACTGACTGGTGTCTCTCAGTCCTCTCTCTCTCTCTCAGGGAGATATCTTTACACTGACTGGTGTCTCTCAGTCCCCTCTCTCTCAGGGAGATATCTGTACACTTACTGGTGTCTCTCAGTCCCCCCTCTCTCTCTCTCTCAGGGAGATATCTGTACACTGACTGGTGTCTCTCAGTCCCCTCTCTCTCTCTCAGGGAGATATCTGTACACTGACTGGTGTCTCTCAGTCCCCTCTCTCTCTCTCAGGGTGATATCTGTACACTGACTGGTGTCTCTCAGTCCTCTCTCTCTCTCAGGGAGATATCTGTACACTGACTGGTGTCTCTCAGTCCCCCCTCTCTCTCTCAGGGAGATATCTGTACACTGACTGGTGTCTCTCAGTCCCCCCCCCTCTCTCTCAGGGAGATATCTGTACACTGACTGGTGTCCCTCAGTACCCCCTGTCTCTCTCAGGGAGATACCAGTACACTGACTGGTGTCTCTCAGTCCCCTCTCTCTCTCAGGGAGATATCTGTACACTGACTGGTGTCTCTCAGTCCCCTCTCTCTCTCTCACGGAGATATCTGCACACTGACTGGTGTCTCTCAGTCCCCTCTCTCTCTCTCAGGGTGATATCTGTACACTGACTGGTGTCTCTCAGTCCTCTCTCTCTCTCAGGGAGATATCTGTACACTGACTGGTGTATATCAGTCCCCACTCTCTCTCTCAGGGAGATATCTGTACACTGACTGGTGTCTCTCAGTCCCCCCCCTCTCTCAGGGGGATATCTGTACACTGACTGGTGTCTCTCAGTCCCCCCTCTCTCTCTCAGGGAGATATCTGTACACTGACTGGTGTCTCTCAGTCCCCTCTCTCTCTCAGGGAGATATCTGTACACTGACTGGTGTCTCACAGTCCCCTCTCTCAGGGGGATATCTGTACACTGACTGGTGTCCCTCAGTCCCCCCTGTCTCTCTCAGGGAGATATCTGTACACTGACTGGTGTCTCTCTGTCCCCCCTCTCTCTCTCAGGGAGATATCTGTACACTGACTGGTGTCTCTCAGTCCCCCCTGTCTCTCTCAGGGAGATATCTGTACACTGACTGGTGTCAATCAGTCCCCTCTCTCTCTCAGGGAGATATGTGTACACTGACTGGTGTCTCTCAGTCCCCTCTCTCTCTCTCAGGGAGATATCTGTACACTGACTGGTGTCTCTCAGTCCCCCCTCTCTCTCTCAGGGAGATATCTGTACACTGACTGGTTTCTCTCAGTCCCCTCTCTCTCTCAGGGAGATATGCGTACACTGCCTGGTGTCTCTCAGTTCCCTTTCTCTCTCAGGGAGATATCTGTACACTGACTGGTGTCTCTCAGTCCCCTCTCTCCCTCAGGGGGATATCTGTACACTGACTGGTGTCTCTCAGTCCCCTCTCTCTCTCTCTCAGGGAGATATCTGTACACTGACTGGTGTCTCTCAGTCCCCCCTCTCTCTCAGGGAGATATCTGTCCACTGACTGGTGTCTCTCAGTCCTCTCTCTCTCTCTCAGGGAGATATCTTTACACTGACTGGTGTCTCTCAGTCCCCTCTCTCTCAGGGAGATATCTGTACACTGACTGGTGTCTCTCAGTCCCCTCTCTCTCTCTCTCAGGGAGATATCTGGACACTGACTGGTGTCTCTCAGTCCCCCCCCTCTCTCTCTCAGGGAGATATCTGTACACTGACTGGTGTCGCTCAGTCCCCCCTCTCTCTCAGGGAGGTATCTGTACACTGACTGGTGTCTCTCAGTCCCCCTCTCTCTCTCAGGAAGATATCTGTACACTGACTGGTGTCTCTCAGTCCCCCCTCTCTCTCAGGGAGATATCTGTACACTGACTGGTGTCTCTCCGTCCCCTCTCTCTCAGGGAGATATCTGTACACTGACTGGTGTCTCTCAGTCCCCTCTCTCTCTCTCAGGGAGATATGTATACACTGACTGGTGTCTCTCAGTCCCCCCTCTCTCTCAGGGAGATATCTGTACACTGACTGGTGTCTCTCAGTCCTCTCTCTCTCTCAGGGAGATATCTGTACACTGACTGGTGTCACTCAGTCCCCCCTCTCTCTCTCAGGGAGATATCTGTACACTGACTGGTGTCTCTCAGTCCCCTCTCTCTCTCAGGGAGATATCTGTACACTGACTGGTGTCTCTCAGTCCCCTCTCTCTCTCTCAGGGAGATATCTGTACACTGACTGGTGTCTCTCAGTCCCCCCTCTCTCTCAGGGAGATATCTGTACACTGACTGGCGTCTCTCAGTCCCCCCGCTCTCTCTCAGGGAGATATCTGTACACTGACTGGTGTCTCTCAGTCCCCCCTCTCTCTCTCAGGGAGATATCTGTACACTGACTGGTGTCTCTCAGTTCCCCCCCTTTCTCTCAGGGAGATATCTGTACACTGACTGGTGTCTCTCAGCCCCCCCCCCCTCTCTCTCAGGGAGATATCTGTACACTGACTGGTGTCTCTCAGTCCTCTCTCTCTCTCAGGGAGATATCTGTACACTGACTGGTGTCTCTCAGTCCCCTCTCTCTCTCAGGGAGATATCTGTACACTGACTGGTGTCTCTCAGTCCACTCTCTCTCTCAGGGAGATATCTGTACACTGACTGGTGTCTCTCTGTCCCCCCTCTCTCTCTCAGGGAGATATCTGTACACTGACTGGTGTCTCTCAGTCCCCCCCCTCTCTCAGGGAGATATCTGTACACTGACTGGTGTCTCTCAGTCCCCTCTCTCAGGGAGATATCTGTACACTGACTGGTGTCTCTCAGTCTCCTCTCTCTCTCTCAGGGAGATATCTGTACACTGACTGGTTTCTCTCAGTCCCCTCTCTCTCTCAGGGAGATATCTGTACACTGACTGGTGTCTCTCAGTCCTCTCTCTCTCAGGGAGATATCTGTACACTGACTGGTGTCTCTCAGTCCCCTCTCTCTCTCTCAGGGAGATATCTGTACACTGACTGGTGTCTCTCAGTCCCCTCTCTCTCTCAGGGAGATATCTGTACACTGACTGGGGTCCCTCAGTACCCCCTGTCTCTCTCAGGGAGATACCAGTACACTGACTGGTGTCTCTCAGTCCCCTCTCTCTCTCAGGGAGATATCTGTACACTGACTGGTGTCTCTCAGTCCCCTCTCTCTCTCTCACGGAGATATCTGCACACTGACTGGTGTCTCTCAGTCCCCTCTCTCTCTCTCAGGGTGATATCTGTACACTGACTGGTGTCTCTCAGTCCTCTCTCTCTCTCAGGGAGATATCTGTACACTGACTGGTGTATATCAGTCCCCACTCTCTCTCTCAGGGAGATATCTGTACACTGACTGGTGTCTCTCAGTCCCCCCCCTCTCTCAGGGGGATATCTGTACACTGACTGGTGTCTCTCAGTCCCCCCTCTCTCTCTCAGGGAGATATCTGTACACTGACTGGTGTCTCTCAGTCCCCTCTCTCTCTCAGGGAGATATCTGTACACTGACTGGTGTCTCACAGTCCCCTCTCTCAGGGGGATATCTGTACACTGACTGGTGTCCCTCAGTCCCCCCTGTCTCTCTCAGGGAGATATCTGTACACTGACTGGTGTCTCTCTGTCCCCCCTCTCTCTCTCACGGAGATATCTGTACACTGACTGGTGTCTCTCAGTCCCCTCTCTCTCTCTCAGGGAGATATCTGTACACTGACTGGTGTCTCTCAGCCCCCCCCCCTCTCTCTCAGGGAGATATCTGTACACTGACTGGTGTCTCTCAGTCCTCTCTCTCTCTCAGGGAGATATCTGTACACTGACTGGTGTCTCTCAGTCCCCTCTCTCTCAGGGAGATATCTGTACACTGACTGGTGTCTCTCAGTCCACTCTCTCTCTCAGGGAGATATCTGTACACTGACTGGTGTCTCTCTGTCCCCCCTCTCTCTCTCACGGAGATATCTGTACACTGACTGGTGTCTCTCAGTCCCCCCCCTCTCTCAGGGAGATATCTGTACACTGACTGGTGTCTCTCAGTCCCCTCTCTCAGGGAGATATCTGTACACTGACTGGTGTCTCTCAGTCTCCTCTCTCTCTCTCAGGGAGATATCTGTACACTGACTGGTTTCTCTCAGTCCCCTCTCTCTCTCAGGGAGATATCTGTACACTGACTAGTGTCTCTCAGTCCTCTCTCTCTCAGGGAGATATCTGTACACTGACTGGTGTCTCTCAGTCCCCTCTCTCTCTCTCAGGGAGATATCTGTACACTGACTGGTGTCTCTCAGTCCTCTCTCTCTCAGGGAGATATCTGTACACTGACTGGTGTCTCTCAGTCCCCTCTCTCTCTCTCAGGGAGATATCTGTACACTGACTGGTGTCTCTCAGTTCCTTTTCTCTCTCAAGGAGATATCTGTACACTGACTGGTGTCTCTCAGTCCTGTCTCTCTCTCAGGGAGATATCTGTACACTGACTGGTGTCTCTCAGTCCCCTCTCTCTCTCTCAGGGAGATATCTGTACACTGACTGGTGTCTCTCAGTCCCCTCTCTCTCTCTCAGGGAGATATCTTTACACTGACTGGTGTCTCTCAGTCCCCTCTCTCTCTCTCAGGGCGATATCTGTACACTGACTGGTGTCTCTCAGTCCCCCCTCTCACTCTCTCTCAGGGAGATATCTGTACACTGACTGGTGTCTCTCAGTCCCCTCTCTCTCTCTCAGGGAGATATCTGTACACTGACTGGTGTCTCTCAGTCCCCTCTCTCTCTCTCAGGGTGATATCTGTACACTGACTGGTGTCTCTCAGTCCTCTCTCTCTCTCAGGGAGATATCTGTACACTGACTGGTGTCTCTCAGTCCCCCCTCTCTCTCTCTCTCAGGGAGATATCTGTACACTGACTGGTGTCTCTCAGTCCCCCCCCTCTCTCTCAGGGAGATATCTGTACACTGACTGGTGTCTCTCAGTCCCCTCTCTCTCTCTCTCACGGAGATATCTGTACACTGACTGGTGTCTCTCAGTCCCCTCTCTCTCTCAGGGTGATATCTGTACACTGACTGGTGTCTCTCAGTCCTCTCTCTCTCTCAGGGAGATATCTGTACACTGACTGGTGTCTCTCAGTCCCCCCTCTCTCTCTCAGGGAGATATCTGTACACTGACTGGTGTCTCTCAGTCCCCCCCCCTCTCTCTCAGGGAGATATCTGTACACTGACTGGTGTCTCACAGTCCCCTCTCTCAGGGGGATATCTGTACACTGACTGGTGTCCCTCAGTCCCCCCTGTCTCTCTCAGGGAGATATCTGTACACTGACTGGTGTCTCTCTGTCCCCCCTCTCTCTCTCAGGGAGATATCTTTACACTGACTGGTGTCTCTCAGTCCCCCCTGTCTCTCTCAGGGAGATATCTGTACACTGACTGGTGTCTCTCAGTCCCCTCTCTCTCTCAGGGAGATATCTGTACACTGACTGGTGTCCCTCAGTCCCCTCTCTCTCTCTCACGGAGATATCTGTACACTGACTGGTGTCTCTCAGTCTCCTCTCTCTCTCTCAGGGAGATATCTGTACACTGACTGGTTTCTCTCAGTCCCCTCTCTCTCTCAGGGAGATATCCGTACACTGACTGGTGTCTCTCAGTTCCCTTTCTCTCTCAGGGAGATATCTGTACACTGACTGGTGTCTCTCAGTCCCCTCTCTCTCTCAGGGGGATATCTGTACACTGACTGGTGTCTCTCAGTCCTCTCTCTCTCTCAGGGAGATATCTGTACACTGACTGGTGTCTCTCAGTCCCCTCTCTCTCTCTCAGGGAGATATCTGTACACTGACTGGTGTCTCTCAGTTCCCCCCCTCTCTCTCTCAGGGAGATATCAGTACACTGACTGGTGTCTCTCAGTCCCCCCTCTCACTCAGGGAGATATCTGTCCACTGCCTAGTGTCTCTCAGTCCTCTCTCTCTCTCTCAGGGAGATATCTTTACACTGACTGGTGTCTCTCAGTCCCCTCTCTCTCTCTCAGGGAGATATCTGTACACTGACTGGTGTCTCTCAGTCCCCTCTCTCTCTCAGGGAGATATCTGGACACTGACTGGTGTCTCTCAGTCCCCCCCCTTCTCTCTCTCAGGGAGATATCTGTACACTGACTGGTGTCTCTCAGTCCCCCCTCTCTCTCAGGGAGGTATCTGTACACTGACTGGTGTCTCTCAGTCCCCTCTCTCTCTCAGGGAGATATCTGTACACTGACTGGTGTCTCTCAGTCCTCTCTCTCTCTCAGGGAGATATCTGTACACTGACTGGTGTCTCTCTGTCCCCCCTCTCTCTCTCAGGGAGATATCTGTACACTGACTGGTGTCTCTCAGTCCCCCCCCTCTCTCAGGGAGATATCTGTACACTGACTGGTGTCTCTCAGTCCTCTCTCTCTCAGGGAGATATCTGTCCACTGACTGGTGTCTCTCAGTCCCCTCTCTCTCTCTCAGGGAGATATCTGTAGACTGACTGGTGTCTCTCAGTCCTCTCTCTCTCAGGGAGATATCTGTACACTGACTGGTGTCTCTCAGTCCCCTCTCTCTCTCTCAGGGCGATATCTGTACACTGACTGGTGTCTCTCAGTCCCCCCTCTCTCTCTCTCTCAGGGAGATATCTGTACACTGACTGGTGTCTCTCAGTCCCCTCTCTCTCTCTCAGGGAGATATCTGTACACTCACTGGTGTCTCTCAGTCCCCTCTCTCTCTCTCAGGGCGATATCTGTACACTGACTGGGGTCTCTCAGTACCCCCTCTCTCTCTCAAGGAGATATCTGTACACTGACTGGTGTCTCTCAGTCCCCCCTCTCTCTCTCTCAGGGAGATATCTGTACACTGACTGGGGTCTCTCAGTACCCCCTCTCTCTCTCAGGGAGATATCTGTACACTGACTGGTGTCTCTCAGTCCCCTCTCTCTCTCTCAGGGAGATATCTGTACACTGACTGGTGTCTCTCAGTCCCCTCTCTCTCTCTCAGGGAGATATCTGTACACTGACTGGTGTCTCTCAGTCCCCTCTCTCTCTCTCTCAGGGAGATATCTGTACACTGACTGGTGTCTCTCAGTCCTCTCTCTCTCTCTCAGGGAGATATCTTTACACTGACTGGTGTCTCTCAGTCCCCTCTCTCTCAGGGAGATATCTGTACACTGACTGGTGTCTCTCAGTCCCCCCTCTCTCTCTCTCAGGGAGATATCTGTACACTGACTGGTGTCTCTCAGTCCCCCCTCTCTCTCCCTCAGGGAGATATCTGTACACTGACTGGTGTCTCTCAGTCCCCTCTCTCTCTCTCAGGGAGATATCTGTACACTGACTGGTGTCTCTCAATCCCCTCTCTCTCTCTCAGGGTGATATCTGTACACTGACTGGTGTCTCTCAGTCCTCTCTCTCTCTCAGGGAGATATCTGTACACTGACTGGTGTCTCTCAGTCCCCCCTCTCTCTCTCAGGGAGATATCTGTACACTGACTGGTGTCTCTCAGTCCCCTCTCTCTCTCTCAGGGTGATATCTGTACACTGACTGGTGTCTCTCAGTCCTCTCTCTCTCTCAGGGAGATATCTGTACACTGACTGGTGTCTCTCAGTCCCCCCTCTCTCTCTCTCAGGGAGATATCTGTACACTGACTGGTGTCTCTCAGTCCTCTCTCTCTCTCTCAGGGAGATATCTTTACACTGACTGGTGTCTCTCAGTCCCCTCTCTCTCAGGGAGATATCTGTACACTTACTGGTGTCTCTCAGTCCCCCCTCTCTCTCTCTCTCAGGGAGATATCTGTACACTGACTGGTGTCTCTCAGTCCCCTCTCTCTCTCTCAGGGAGATATCTGTACACTGACTGGTGTCTCTCAGTCCCCTCTCTCTCTCTCAGGGTGATATCTGTACACTGACTGGTGTCTCTCAGTCCTCTCTCTCTCTCAGGGAGATATCTGTACACTGACTGGTGTCTCTCAGTCCCCCCTCTCTCTCTCAGGGAGATATCTGTACACTGACTGGTGTCTCTCAGTCCCCCCCCCTCTCTCTCAGGGAGATATCTGTACACTGACTGGTGTCCCTCAGTACCCCCTGTCTCTCTCAGGGAGATACCAGTACACTGACTGGTGTCTCTCAGTCCCCTCTCTCTCTCAGGGAGATATCTGTACACTGACTGGTGTCTCTCAGTCCCCTCTCTCTCTCTCACGGAGATATCTGCACACTGACTGGTGTCTCTCAGTCCCCTCTCTCTCTCTCAGGGTGATATCTGTACACTGACTGGTGTCTCTCAGTCCTCTCTCTCTCTCAGGGAGATATCTGTACACTGACTGGTGTATATCAGTCCCCACTCTCTCTCTCAGGGAGATATCTGTACACTGACTGGTGTCTCTCAGTCCCCCCCCTCTCTCAGGGGGATATCTGTACACTGACTGGTGTCTCTCAGTCCCCCCTCTCTCTCTCAGGGAGATATCTGTACACTGACTGGTGTCTCTCAGTCCCCTCTCTCTCTCAGGGAGATATCTGTACACTGACTGGTGTCTCACAGTCCCCTCTCTCAGGGGGATATCTGTACACTGACTGGTGTCCCTCAGTCCCCCCTGTCTCTCTCAGGGAGATATCTGTACACTGACTGGTGTCTCTCTGTCCCCCCTCTCTCTCTCAGGGAGATATCTGTACACTGACTGGTGTCTCTCAGTCCCCCCTGTCTCTCTCAGGGAGATATCTGTACACTGACTGGTGTCAATCAGTCCCCTCTCTCTCTCAGGGAGATATGTGTACACTGACTGGTGTCTCTCAGTCCCCTCTCTCTCTCTCAGGGAGATATCTGTACACTGACTGGTGTCTCTCAGTCCCCCCTCTCTCTCTCAGGGAGATATCTGTACACTGACTGGTTTCTCTCAGTCCCCTCTCTCTCTCAGGGAGATATGCGTACACTGCCTGGTGTCTCTCAGTTCCCTTTCTCTCTCAGGGAGATATCTGTACACTGACTGGTGTCTCTCAGTCCCCTCTCTCTCTCTCAGGGAGATATCTGTACACTGACTGGTGTCTCTCAGTTCCTTTTCTCTCTCAAGGAGATATCTGTACACTGACTGGTGTCTCTCAGTCCTGTCTCTCTCTCAGGGAGATATCTGTACACTGAATGGTGTCTCTCAGTCCCCTCTCTCTCTCTCAGGGAGATATCTGTACACTGACTGGTGTCTCTCAGTCCCCTCTCTCTCTCTCTCAGGGAGATATCTTTACACTGACTGGTGTCTCTCAGTCCCCTCTCTCTCTCTCAGGGCGATATCTGTACTCTGACTGGTGTCTCTCAGTCCCCCCTCTCTCTCTCTCTCAGGGAGATATCTGTACACTGACTGGTGTCTCTCAGTCCTCTCTCTCTCTCAGGGAGATATCTGTACACTTACTGGTGTCTCTCAGTCCCCCCTCTCTCTCTCTCTCAGGGAGATATCTGTACACTGACTGGTGTCTCTCAGTCCCCCCCCTCTCTCTCAGGGAGATATCTGTACACTGACTGGTGTCTCTCAGTCCCCTCTCTCTCTCTCACGGAGATATCTGTACACTGACTGGTGTCTCTCAGTCCCCTCTCTCTCTCTCAGGGTGATATCTGTACACTGACTAGTGTCTCTCAGTCCTCTCTCTCTCTCAGGGAGATATCTGTACACTGACTGGTGTCTCTCAGTCCCCCCTCTCTCTCTCAGGGGGATATCTGTACACTGACTGGTGTCCCTCAGTCCCCCCTGTCACTCTCAGGGAGGTATCTGTACACTGACTGGTGTCTCTCTGTCCCCCCTCTCTCTCTCAGGGAGATATCTGTACACTGACTGGTGTCTCTCAGTCCCCCCTGTCTCTCTCAGGGAGATATCTGTACACTGACTGGTGTCTCTCCGTCCCCTCTCTCTCTCAGGGAGATATCTGTACACTGACTGGTGTCCCTCAGTCCCCTCTCTCTCTCTCACGGAGATATCTGTACACTGACTGGTGTCTCTCAGTCTCCTCTCTCTCTCTCAGGGAGATATCTGTACACTGACTGGTTTCTCTCAGTCCCCTCTCTCTCTCAGGGAGATATCCGTACACTGACTGGTGTCTCTCAGTTCCCTTTCTCTCTCAGGGAGATATCTGTACACTGACTGGTGTCTCTCAGTCCCCTCTCTCTCTCAGGGGGATATCTGTACACTGACTGGTGTCTCTCAGTCCTCTCTCTCTCTCAGGGAGATATCTGTACACTGACTGGTGTCTCTCAGTCCCCTCTCTCTCTCTCAGGGAGATATCTGTACACTGACTGGTGTCTCTCAGTCCCCCCCCTCTCTCTCTCAGGGAGATATCTGTACACTGACTGGTGTCTCTCAGTCCCCCCTCTCTCTCAGGGAGATATCTGTCCACTGCCTAGTGTCTCTCAGTCCTCTCTCTCTCTCTCAGGGAGATATCTTTACACTGACTGGTGTCTCTCAGTCCCCTCTCTCTCTCTCAGGGAGATATCTGTACACTGACTGGTGTCTCTCAGTCCCCTCTCTCTCTCTCTCAGGGAGATATCTGGACACTGACTGGTGTCTCTCAGTCCCCCCCCTCTCTCTCTCAGGGAGATATCTGTACACTGACTGGTGTCTCTCAGTCCCCCCTCTCTCTCAGGGAGGTATCTGTACACTGACTGGTGTCTCTCAGTCCCCCTCTCTCTCTCAAGAAGATATCTGTACACTGACTGGTGTCTCTCAGTCCCCCCTCTCTCTCAGGGAGATATCTGTACACTGACTGGTGTCTCTCAGTCCCCTCTCTCTCTCAGGGAGATATCTGTACACTGACTGGTGTCTCTCAGTCCTCTCTCTCTCTCAGGGAGATATCTGTACACTGACTGGTGTCTCTCTGTCCCCCCTCTCTCTCTCAGGGAGATATCTGTACACTGACTGGTGTCTCTCAGTCCCCCCCCTCTCTCAGGGAGATATCTGTACACTGACTGGTGTCTCTCAGTCCCCTCTCTCAGGGAGATATCTGTACACTGACTGGTGTCTCTCAGTCTCCTCTCTCTCTCTCAGGGAGATATCTGTACACTGACTGGTTTCTCTCAGTCCCCTCTCTCTCTCAGGGAGATATCTGTACACTGACTAGTGTCTCTCAGTCCTCTCTCTCTCAGGGAGATATCTGTACACTGACTGGTGTCTCTCAGTCCCCTCTCTCTCTCTCAGGGAGATATCTGTACACTGACTGGTGTCTCTCAGTCCTCTCTCTCTCAGGGAGATATCTGTACACTGACTGGTGTCTCTCAGTCCCCTCTCTCTCTCTCAGGGCGATATCTGTACACTGACTGGTGTCTCTCAGTCCCCCCTCTCTCTCTCTCTCAGGGAGATATCTGTACACTGACTGGTGTCTCTCAGTCCCCTCTCTCTCTCTCAGGGAGATATCTGTACACTCACTGGTGTCTCTCAGTCCCCTCTCTCTCTCTCAGGGCGATATCTGAACACTGACTGGGGTCTCTCAGTACCCCCTCTCTCTCTCAGGGAGATATCTGTACACTGACTGGTGTCTCTCAGTCCCCCCTCTCTCTCTCTCAGGGAGATATCTGTACACTGACTGGGGTCTCTCAGTACCCCCTCTCTCTCTCAGGGAGATATCTGTACACTGACTGGTGTCTCTCAGTCCCCTCTCTCTCTCTCAGGGAGATATCTGTACACTGACTGGTGTCTCTCAGTCCTCTCTCTCTCTCTCAGGGAGATATCTGTACACTGACTGGTGTCTCTCAGTCCCCTCTCTCTCTCTCTCAGGGAGATATCTGTACACTGACTGGTGTCTCTCAGTCCTCTCTCTCTCTCTCAGGGAGATATCTGTACACTGACTGGTGTCTCTCAGTCCCCCCTCTCTCTCTCTCAGGGAGATATCTGTACACTGACTGGTGTCTCTCAGTCCCCTCTCTCTCTCAGGGAGATATCTGTACACTGACTGGTGTCTCTCAGTCCCCCCTCTCTCTCTGGGAGATATCTGTACACTGACTGGTGTCTCTCAGTCCCCTCTCTCTCAGGGAGATATCTGTACACTGACTGGTGTCTCTCAGTCCCCCCTCTCTCACTCTCAGGGAGATATCTGTGCACTGACTGGTGTCTCTCAGTCCCCCCTCACTCTCCCTCAGGGAGATATCTGTACACTGACTGGTGTCTCTCAATCCCCTCTCTCTCTCTCAGGGTGATATCTGTACACTGACTGGTGTCTCTCAGTCCTCTCTCTCTCTCAGGGAGATATCTGTACACTGACTGGTGTCTCTCAGTCCCCCCTCTCTCTCTCAGGGAGATATCTGTACACTGACTGGTGTCTCTCAGTCCTCTCTCTCTCTCTCAGGGAGATATCTTTACACTGACTGGTGTCTCTCAGTCCCCTCTCTCTCAGGGAGATATCTGTACACTGACTGGTGTCTCTCAGTCCCCCCTCTCTCACTCTCAGGGAGATATCTGTACACTGACTGGTGTCTCTCAGTCCCCTCTCTCTCTCTCAGGGAGATATGTGTACACTGACTGGTGTCTCTCAATCCCCTCTCTCTCTCAGGGTGATATCTGTACACTGACTGGTGTCTCTCAGTCCTCTCTCTCTCTCAGGGAGATATCTGTACACTGACTGGTGTCTCTCAGTCCCCCCTCTCTCTCTCAGGGAGATATCTGTACACTGACTGGTGTCTCTCAGTCCCCTCTCTCTCTCTCAGGGTGATATCTGTACACTGACTGGTGTCTCTCAGTCCTCTCTCTCTCTCAGGGAGATATCTGTACACTGACTGGTGTCTCTCAGTCCCCCCTCTCTCTCTCAGGGAGATATCTGTACACTGACTGGTGTCTCACAGTCCCCTCTCTCTCTCTCAGGGAGATATCTGTACACTGACTGGTGTCCCTCAGTCCCCCCTGTCTCTCTCAGGGAGATATCTGTACACTGACTGGTGTCTCTCAGTCCCCTCTCTCTCTCAGGGAGATATCTGTACACTGACTGGTGTCTCTCAGTCCCCTCTCTCTCTCTCACGGAGATATCTGTACACTGACTGGTGTCTCTCAGTCCCCTCTCTCTCTCTCAGGGAGATATCTGTACACTGACTGGTTTCTCTCAGTCCCCTCTCTCTCTCAGGGAGATATCTGTACACTGACTGGTGTCTCTCAGTCCTCTCTCTCTCAGGGAGATATCTGTACACTGACTGGTGTCTCTCAGTCCCCTCTCTCTCTCTCAGGGAGATATCTGTACACTGACTGGTGTCTCTCAGTCCTCTCTCTCTCAGGGAGATATCTGTACACTGACTGGTGTCTCTCAGTCCCCTCTCTCTCTCTCAGGGAGATATCTGTACACTGACTGGTGTCTCTCAGTTCCTTTTCTCTCTCAAGGAGATATCTGTACACTGACTGGTGTCTCTCAGTCCTGTCTCTCTCTCAGGGAGATATCTGTACACTGACTGGTGTCTCTCAGTCCCCTCTCTCTCTCTCAGGGAGATATCTGTACACTGACTGGTGTCTCTCAGTCCCCTCTCTCTCTCTCTCAGGGAGATATCTTTACACTGACTGGTGTCTCTCAGTCCCCTCTCTCTCTCTCAGGGCGATATCTGTACTCTGACTGGTGTCTCTCAGTCCCCCCTCTCTCTCTCTCTCAGGGAGATATCTGTACACTGACTGGTGTCTCTCAGTCCTCTCTCTCTCTCAGGGAGATATCTGTACACTTACTGGTGTCTCTCAGTCCCCCCTCTCTCTCTCTCTCAGGGAGATATCTGTACACTGACTGGTGTCTCTCAGTCCCCCCCCTCTCTCTCAGGGAGATATCTGTACACTGACTGGTGTCTCTCAGTCCCCTCTCTCTCTCTCACGGAGATATCTGTACACTGACTGGTGTCTCTCAGTCCCCTCTCTCTCTCAGGGAGATATCTGTACACTGACTGGTGTCTCTCAGTCCTCTCTCTCTCAGGGAGATATCTGTACACTGACTGGTGTCTCTCAGTCCCCTCTCTCTCTCTCAGGGAGATATCTGTACACTGACTGGTGTCTCTCAGTCCCCTCTCTCTCTCAGGGAGATATCTGTACACTGACTGGGGTCCCTCAGTACCCCCTGTCTCTCTCAGGGAGATACCAGTACACTGACTGGTGTCTCTCAGTCCCCTCTCTCTCTCAGGGAGATATCTGTACACTGACTGGTGTCTCTCAGTCCCCTCTCTCTCTCTCACGGAGATATCTGCACACTGACTGGTGTATATCAGTCCCCTCTCTCTCTCTCAGGGAGATATCTGTACACTGACTGGTGTCTCTCAGTCCCCCCTCTCTCTCTCTCTCAGGGAGATATCTGTACACTGACTGGTGTCTCTCAGTCCCCCCCCTCTCTCTCAGGGAGATATCTGTACACTGACTGGTGTATATCAGTCCCCTCTCTCTCTCTCAGGGAGATATCTGTACACTGACTGGTGTCTCTCAGTCCCCCCCCTCTCTCAGGGGGATATCTGTACACTGACTGGTGTCTCTCAGTCCCCCCTCTCTCTCTCAGGGAGATATCTGTACACTGACTGGTGTCTCTCAGTCCCCTCTCTCTCTCAGGGAGATATCTGTACACTGACTGGTGTCTCACAGTCCCCTCTCTCAGGGGGATATCTGTACACTGACTGGTGTCCCTCAGTCCCCCCTGTCTCTCTCAGGGAGATATCTGTACACTGACTGGTGTCTCTCTGTCCCCCCTCTCTCTCTCAGGGAGATATCTGTACACTGACTGGTGTCTCTCAGTCCCCCCTGTCTCTCTCAGGGAGATATCTGTACACTGACTGGTGTCAATCAGTCCCCTCTCTCTCTCAGGGAGATATGTGTACACTGACTGGTGTCTCTCAGTCCCCTCTCTCTCTCTCAGGGAGATATCTGTACACTGACTGGTGTCTCTCAGTCCCCCCTCTCTCTCTCAGGGAGATATCTGTACACTGACTGGTTTCTCTCAGTCCCCTCTCTCTCTCAGGGAGATATGCGTACACTGCCTGGTGTCTCTCAGTTCCCTTTCTCTCTCAGGGAGATATCTGTACACTGACTGGTGTCTCTCAGTCCCCTCTCTCCCTCAGGGGGATATCTGTACACTGACTGGTGTCTCTCAGTCCCCTCTCTCTCTCTCTCAGGGAGATATCTGTACACTGACTGGTGTCTCTCAGTCCCCCCTCTCTCTCAGGGAGATATCTGTCCACTGACTGGTGTCTCTCAGTCCTCTCTCTCTCTCTCAGGGAGATATCTTTACACTGACTGGTGTCTCTCAGTCCCCTCTCTCTCAGGGAGATATCTGTACACTGACTGGTGTCTCTCAGTCCCCCCTCTCTCTCTCAGGGAGATATCTGGACACTGACTGGTGTCTCTCAGTCCCCCCCCTCTCTCTCTCAGGGAGATATCTGTACACTGACTGGTGTCGCTCAGTCCCCCCTCTCTCTCAGGGAGGTATCTGTACACTGACTGGTGTCTCTCAGTCCCCCTCTCTCTCTCAGGAAGATATCTGTACACTGACTGGTGTCTCTCAGTCCCCCCTCTCTCTCAGGGAGATATCTGTACACTGACTGGTGTCTCTCCGTCCCCTCTCTCTCAGGGAGATATCTGTACACTGACTGGTGTCTCTCAGTCCCCTCTCTCTCTCTCAGGGAGATATCTATACACTGACTGGTGTCTCTCAGTCCCCCCTCTCTCTCAGGGAGATATCTGTACACTGACTGGTGTCTCTCAGTCCTCTCTCTCTCTCAGGGAGATATCTGTACACTGACTGGTGTCACTCAGTCCCCCCTCTCTCTCTCAGGGAGATATCTGTACACTGACTGGTGTCTCTCAGTCCCCTCTCTCTCTCAGGGAGATATCTGTACACTGACTGGTGTCTCTCAGTCCCCTCTCTCTCTCAGGGAGATATCTGTACACTGACTGGTGTCTCTCAGTCCCCTCTCTCTCTCTCAGGGAGATATCTGTACACTGACTGGTGTCTCTCAGTCCCCCCTCTCTCTCAGGGAGATATCTGTACACTGACTGGCGTCTCTCAGTCCCCCCGCTCTCTCTCAGGGAGATATCTGTACACTGACTGGTGTCTCTCAGTCCCCCCTCTCTCTCTCAGGGAGATATCTGTACACTGACTGGTGTCTCTCAGTTCCCCCCCTTTCTCTCAGGGAGATATCTGTACACTGACTGGTGTCTCTCAGCCCCCCCCCCCTCTCTCTCAGGGAGATATCTGTACACTGACTGGTGTCTCTCAGTCCTCTCTCTCTCTCAGGGAGATATCTGTACACTGACTGGTGTCTCTCAGTCCCCTCTCTCTCTCAGGGAGATATCTGTACACTGACTGGTGTCTCTCAGTCCACTCTCTCTCTCAGGGAGATATCTGTACACTGACTGGTGTCTCTCTGTCCCCCCTCTCTCTCTCAGGGAGATATCTGTACACTGACTGGTGTCTCTCAGTCCCCCCCCTCTCTCAGGGAGATATCTGTACACTGACTGGTGTCTCTCAGTCCCCTCTCTCAGGGAGATATCTGTACACTGACTGGTGTCTCTCAGTCTCCTCTCTCTCTCTCAGGGAGATATCTGTACACTGACTGGTTTCTCTCAGTCCCCTCTCTCTCTCAGGGAGATATCTGTACACTGACTGGTGTCTCTCAGTCCTCTCTCTCTCAGGGAGATATCTGTACACTGACTGGTGTCTCTCAGTCCCCTCTCTCTCTCTCAGGGAGATATCTGTACACTGACTGGTGTCTCTCAGTCCTCTCTCTCTCAGGGAGATATCTGTACACTGACTGGTGTCTCTCAGTCCCCTCTCTCTCTCTCAGGGAGATATCTGTACACTGACTGGTGTCTCTCAGTTCCTTTTCTCTCTCAAGGAGATATCTGTACACTGACTGGTGTCTCTCAGTCCCCCCTCTCTCTCAGGGAGGTATCTGTACACTGACTGGTGTCTCTCAGTCCCCCTCTCTCTCTCAGGAAGATATCTGTACACTGACTGGTGTCTCTCAGTCCCCCCTCTCTCTCAGGGAGATATCTGTACACTGACTGGTGTCTCTCCGTCCCCTCTCTCTCAGGGAGATATCTGTACACTGACTGGTGTCTCTCAGTCCCCCCTCTCTCTCTCAGGGAGATATCTGTACACTGACTGGTGTCTCTCAGTCCTCTCTCTCTCTCAGGGAGATATCTGTACACTGACTGGTGTCACTCAGTCCCCCCTCTCTCTCTCAGGGAGATATCTGTACACTGACTGGTGTCTCTCAGTCCCCTCTCTCTCTCAGGGAGATATCTGTACACTGACTGGTGTCTCTCAGTCCCCTCTCTCTCTCAGGGAGATATCTGTACACTGACTGGTGTCTCTCAGTCCCCTCTCTCTCTCTCAGGGAGATATCTGTACACTGACTGGTGTCTCTCAGTCCCCCCTCTCTCTCAGGGAGATATCTGTACACTGACTGGCGTCTCTCAGTCCCCCCGCTCTCTCTCAGGGAGATATCTGTACACTGACTGGTGTCTCTCAGTCCCCCCTCTCTCTCTCAGGGAGATATCTGTACACTGACTGGTGTCTCTCAGTTCCCCCCCTTTCTCTCAGGGAGATATCTGTACACTGACTGGTGTCTCTCAGCCCCCCCCCCTCTCTCTCAGGGAGATATCTGTACACTGACTGGTGTCTCTCAGTCCTCTCTCTCTCTCAGGGAGATATCTGTACACTGACTGGTGTCTCTCAGTCCCCTCTCTCTCTCTCTCAGGGAGATATCTGGACACTGACTGGTGTCTCTCAGTCCACTCTCTCTCTCAGGGAGATATCTGTACACTGACTGGTGTCTCTCTGTCCCCCCTCTCTCTCTCAGGGAGATATCTGTACACTGACTGGTGTCTCTCAGTCCCCCCCCTCTCTCAGGGAGATATCTGTACACTGACTGGTGTCTCTCAGTCCCCTCTCTCAGGGAGATATCTGTACACTGACTGGTGTCTCTCAGTCTCCTCTCTCTCTCTCAGGGAGATATCTGTACACTGACTGGTTTCTCTCAGTCCCCTCTCTCTCTCAGGGAGATATCTGTACACTGACTGGTGTCTCTCAGTCCTCTCTCTCTCAGGGAGATATCTGTACACTGACTGGTGTCTCTCAGTCCCCTCTCTCTCTCTCAGGGAGATATCTGTACACTGACTGGTGTCTCTCAGTCCTCTCTCTCTCAGGGAGATATCTGTACACTGACTGGTGTCTCTCAGTCCCCTCTCTCTCTCTCAGGGAGATATCTGTACACTGACTGGTGTCTCTCAGTTCCTTTTCTCTCTCAAGGAGATATCTGTACACTGACTGGTGTCTCTCAGTCCTGTCTCTCTCTCAGGGAGATATCTGTACACTGAATGGTGTCTCTCAGTCCCCTCTCTCTCTCTCAGGGAGATATCTGTACACTGACTGGTGTCTCTCAGTCCCCTCTCTCTCTCTCTCAGGGAGATATCTTTACACTGACTGGTGTCTCTCAGTCCCCTCTCTCTCTCTCAGGGCGATATCTGTACTCTGACTGGTGTCTCTCAGTCCCCCCTCTCTCTCTCTCTCAGGGAGATATCTGTACACTGACTGGTGTCTCTCAGTCCTCTCTCTCTCTCAGGGAGATATCTGTACACTTACTGGTGTCTCTCAGTCCCCCCTCTCTCTCTCTCTCAGGGAGATATCTGTACACTGACTGGTGTCTCTCAGTCCCCCCCCTCTCTCTCAGGGAGATATCTGTACACTGACTGGTGTCTCTCAGTCCCCTCTCTCTCTCTCACGGAGATATCTGTACACTGACTGGTGTCTCTCAGTCCCCTCTCTCTCTCTCAGGGTGATATCTGTACACTGACTAGTGTCTCTCAGTCCTCTCTCTCTCTCAGGGAGATATCTGTACACTGACTGGTGTCTCTCAGTCCCCCCTCTCTCTCTCAGGGGGATATCTGTACACTGACTGGTGTCCCTCAGTCCCCCCTGTCACTCTCAGGGAGGAATCTGTACACTGACTGGTGTCTCTCTGTCCCCCCTCTCTCTCTCAGGGAGATATCTGTACACTGACTGGTGTCTCTCAGTCCCCCCTGTCTCTCTCAGGGAGATATCTGTACACTGACTGGTGTCTCTCCGTCCCCTCTCTCTCTCAGGGAGATATCTGTACACTGACTGGTGTCCCTCAGTCCCCTCTCTCTCTCTCACGGAGATATCTGTACACTGACTGGTGTCTCTCAGTCTCCTCTCTCTCTCTCAGGGAGATATCTGTACACTGACTGGTTTCTCTCAGTCCCCTCTCTCTCTCAGGGAGATATCCGTACACTGACTGGTGTCTCTCAGTTCCCTTTCTCTCTCAGGGAGATATCTGTACACTGACTGGTGTCTCTCAGTCCCCTCTCTCTCTCAGGGGGATATCTGTACACTGACTGGTGTCTCTCAGTCCTCTCTCTCTCTCAGGGAGATATCTGTACACTGACTGGTGTCTCTCAGTCCCCTCTCTCTCTCTCAGGGAGATATCTGTACACTGACTGGTGTCTCTCAGTCCCCCCCCTCTCTCTCTCAGGGAGATATCTGTACACTGACTGGTGTCTCTCAGTCCCCCCTCTCTCTCAGGGAGATATCTGTCCACTGCCTAGTGTCTCTCAGTCCTCTCTCTCTCTCTCTCAGGGAGATATCTTTACACTGACTGGTGTCTCTCAGTCCCCTCTCTCTCTCTCAGGGAGATATCTGTACACTGACTGGTGTCTCTCAGTCCCCTCTCTCTCTCTCTCAGGGAGATATCTTTACACTGACTGGTGTCTCTCAGTCCCCTCTCTCTCTCTCTCAGGGAGATATCTTTACACTGACTGGTGTCTCTCAGTCCCCTCTCTCTCTCTCAGGGAGATATCTGTACACTGACTGGTGTCTCTCAGTCCCCTCTCTCTCTCTCTCAGGGAGATATCTGGACACTGACTGGTGTCTCTCAGTCCCCCCCCTCTCTCTCTCAGGGAGATATCTGTACACT
This sequence comes from Chiloscyllium punctatum, assembly GCF_047496795.1. NCBI lineage: Eukaryota > Metazoa > Chordata > Chondrichthyes > Orectolobiformes > Hemiscylliidae > Chiloscyllium > Chiloscyllium punctatum. The sequence continues at coordinate 5,484,199 of NC_092766.1, forward strand.
GACTGGTGTCTCTCAGTCCCCCCTCTCTCTCAGGGAGGTATCTGTACACTGACTGGTGTCTCTCAGTCCCCCTCTCTCTCTCAAGAAGATATCTGTACACTGACTGGTGTCTCTCAGTCCCCCCTCTCTCTCAGGGAGATATCTGTACACTGACTGGTGTCTCTCAGTCCCCTCTCTCTCTCAGGGAGATATCTGTACACTGACTGGTGTCTCTCAGTCCTCTCTCTCTCTCAGGGAGATATCTGTACACTGACTGGTGTCTCTCTGTCCCCCCTCTCTCTCTCAGGGAGATATCTGTACACTGACTGGTGTCTCTCAGTCCCCCCCCTCTCTCAGGGAGATATCTGTACACTGACTGGTGTCTCTCAGTCCCCTCTCTCAGGGAGATATCTGTACACTGACTGGTGTCTCTCAGTCTCCTCTCTCTCTCTCAGGGAGATATCTGTACACTGACTGGTTTCTCTCAGTCCCCTCTCTCTCTCAGGGAGATATCTGTACACTGACTAGTGTCTCTCAGTCCTCTCTCTCTCAGGGAGATATCTGTACACTGACTGGTGTCTCTCAGTCCCCTCTCTCTCTCTCAGGGAGATATCTGTACACTGACTGGTGTCTCTCAGTCCTCTCTCTCTCAGGGAGATATCTGTACACTGACTGGTGTCTCTCAGTCCCCTCTCTCTCTCTCAGGGCGATATCTGTACACTGACTGGTGTCTCTCAGTCCCCCCTCTCTCTCTCTCTCAGGGAGATATCTGTACACTGACTGGTGTCTCTCAGTCCCCTCTCTCTCTCTCAGGGAGATATCTGTACACTCACTGGTGTCTCTCAGTCCCCTCTCTCTCTCTCAGGGCGATATCTGAACACTGACTGGGGTCTCTCAGTACCCCCTCTCTCTCTCAGGGAGATATCTGTACACTGACTGGTGTCTCTCAGTCCCCCCTCTCTCTCTCTCAGGGAGATATCTGTACACTGACTGGGGTCTCTCAGTACCCCCTCTCTCTCTCAGGGAGATATCTGTACACTGACTGGTGTCTCTCAGTCCCCTCTCTCTCTCTCAGGGAGATATCTGTACACTGACTGGTGTCTCTCAGTCCTCTCTCTCTCTCTCAGGGAGATATCTGTACACTGACTGGTGTCTCTCAGTCCCCTCTCTCTCTCTCTCAGGGAGATATCTGTACACTGACTGGTGTCTCTCAGTCCTCTCTCTCTCTCTCAGGGAGATATCTGTACACTGACTGGTGTCTCTCAGTCCCCCCTCTCTCTCTCTCAGGGAGATATCTGTACACTGACTGGTGTCTCTCAGTCCCCTCTCTCTCTCAGGGAGATATCTGTACACTGACTGGTGTCTCTCAGTCCCCCCTCTCTCTCTGGGAGATATCTGTACACTGACTGGTGTCTCTCAGTCCCCTCTCTCTCAGGGAGATATCTGTACACTGACTGGTGTCTCTCAGTCCCCCCTCTCTCACTCTCAGGGAGATATCTGTGCACTGACTGGTGTCTCTCAGTCCCCCCTCACTCTCCCTCAGGGAGATATCTGTACACTGACTGGTGTCTCTCAATCCCCTCTCTCTCTCTCAGGGTGATATCTGTACACTGACTGGTGTCTCTCAGTCCTCTCTCTCTCTCAGGGAGATATCTGTACACTGACTGGTGTCTCTCAGTCCCCCCTCTCTCTCTCAGGGAGATATCTGTACACTGACTGGTGTCTCTCAGTCCTCTCTCTCTCTCTCAGGGAGATATCTTTACACTGACTGGTGTCTCTCAGTCCCCTCTCTCTCAGGGAGATATCTGTACACTGACTGGTGTCTCTCAGTCCCCCCTCTCTCACTCTCAGGGAGATATCTGTACACTGACTGGTGTCTCTCAGTCCCCTCTCTCTCTCTCAGGGAGATATGTGTACACTGACTGGTGTCTCTCAATCCCCTCTCTCTCTCTCAGGGTGATATCTGTACACTGACTGGTGTCTCTCAGTCCTCTCTCTCTCTCAGGGAGATATCTGTACACTGACTGGTGTCTCTCAGTCCCCCCTCTCTCTCTCAGGGAGATATCTGTACACTGACTGGTGTCTCTCAGTCCCCTCTCTCTCTCTCAGGGTGATATCTGTACACTGACTGGTGTCTCTCAGTCCTCTCTCTCTCTCAGGGAGATATCTGTACACTGACTGGTGTCTCTCAGTCCCCCCTCTCTCTCTCAGGGAGATATCTGTACACTGACTGGTGTCTCACAGTCCCCTCTCTCTCTCTCAGGGAGATATCTGTACACTGACTGGTGTCCCTCAGTCCCCCCTGTCTCTCTCAGGGAGATATCTGTACACTGACTGGTGTCTCTCAGTCCCCTCTCTCTCTCAGGGAGATATCTGTACACTGACTGGTGTCTCTCAGTCCCCTCTCTCTCTCTCACGGAGATATCTGTACACTGACTGGTGTCTCTCAGTCCCCTCTCTCTCTCTCAGGGAGATATCTGTACACTGACTGGTTTCTCTCAGTCCCCTCTCTCTCTCAGGGAGATATCTGTACACTGACTGGTGTCTCTCAGTCCTCTCTCTCTCAGGGAGATATCTGTACACTGACTGGTGTCTCTCAGTCCCCTCTCTCTCTCTCAGGGAGATATCTGTACACTGACTGGTGTCTCTCAGTCCTCTCTCTCTCAGGGAGATATCTGTACACTGACTGGTGTCTCTCAGTCCCCTCTCTCTCTCTCAGGGAGATATCTGTACACTGACTGGTGTCTCTCAGTTCCTTTTCTCTCTCAAGGAGATATCTGTACACTGACTGGTGTCTCTCAGTCCTGTCTCTCTCTCAGGGAGATATCTGTACACTGACTGGTGTCTCTCAGTCCCCTCTCTCTCTCTCAGGGAGATATCTGTACACTGACTGGTGTCTCTCAGTCCCCTCTCTCTCTCTCTCAGGGAGATATCTTTACACTGACTGGTGTCTCTCAGTCCCCTCTCTCTCTCTCAGGGCGATATCTGTACTCTGACTGGTGTCTCTCAGTCCCCCCTCTCTCTCTCTCTCAGGGAGATATCTGTACACTGACTGGTGTCTCTCAGTCCTCTCTCTCTCTCAGGGAGATATCTGTACACTTACTGGTGTCTCTCAGTCCCCCCTCTCTCTCTCTCTCAGGGAGATATCTGTACACTGACTGGTGTCTCTCAGTCCCCCCCCTCTCTCTCAGGGAGATATCTGTACACTGACTGGTGTCTCTCAGTCCCCTCTCTCTCTCTCACGGAGATATCTGTACACTGACTGGTGTCTCTCAGTCCCCTCTCTCTCTCAGGGAGATATCTGTACACTGACTGGTGTCTCTCAGTCCTCTCTCTCTCAGGGAGATATCTGTACACTGACTGGTGTCTCTCAGTCCCCTCTCTCTCTCTCAGGGAGATATCTGTACACTGACTGGTGTCTCTCAGTCCCCTCTCTCTCTCAGGGAGATATCTGTACACTGACTGGGGTCCCTCAGTACCCCCTGTCTCTCTCAGGGAGATACCAGTACACTGACTGGTGTCTCTCAGTCCCCTCTCTCTCTCAGGGAGATATCTGTACACTGACTGGTGTCTCTCAGTCCCCTCTCTCTCTCTCACGGAGATATCTGCACACTGACTGGTGTATATCAGTCCCCTCTCTCTCTCTCAGGGAGATATCTGTACACTGACTGGTGTCTCTCAGTCCCCCCTCTCTCTCTCTCTCAGGGAGATATCTGTACACTGACTGGTGTCTCTCAGTCCCCCCCCTCTCTCTCAGGGAGATATCTGTACACTGACTGGTGTATATCAGTCCCCTCTCTCTCTCTCAGGGAGATATCTGTACACTGACTGGTGTCTCTCAGTCCCCCCCCTCTCTCAGGGGGATATCTGTACACTGACTGGTGTCTCTCAGTCCCCCCTCTCTCTCTCAGGGAGATATCTGTACACTGACTGGTGTCTCTCAGTCCCCTCTCTCTCTCAGGGAGATATCTGTACACTGACTGGTGTCTCACAGTCCCCTCTCTCAGGGGGATATCTGTACACTGACTGGTGTCCCTCAGTCCCCCCTGTCTCTCTCAGGGAGATATCTGTACACTGACTGGTGTCTCTCTGTCCCCCCTCTCTCTCTCAGGGAGATATCTGTACACTGACTGGTGTCTCTCAGTCCCCCCTGTCTCTCTCAGGGAGATATCTGTACACTGACTGGTGTCAATCAGTCCCCTCTCTCTCTCAGGGAGATATGTGTACACTGACTGGTGTCTCTCAGTCCCCTCTCTCTCTCTCAGGGAGATATCTGTACACTGACTGGTGTCTCTCAGTCCCCCCTCTCTCTCTCAGGGAGATATCTGTACACTGACTGGTTTCTCTCAGTCCCCTCTCTCTCTCAGGGAGATATGCGTACACTGCCTGGTGTCTCTCAGTTCCCTTTCTCTCTCAGGGAGATATCTGTACACTGACTGGTGTCTCTCAGTCCCCTCTCTCCCTCAGGGGGATATCTGTACACTGACTGGTGTCTCTCAGTCCCCTCTCTCTCTCTCTCAGGGAGATATCTGTACACTGACTGGTGTCTCTCAGTCCCCCCTCTCTCTCAGGGAGATATCTGTCCACTGACTGGTGTCTCTCAGTCCTCTCTCTCTCTCTCAGGGAGATATCTTTACACTGACTGGTGTCTCTCAGTCCCCTCTCTCTCAGGGAGATATCTGTACACTGACTGGTGTCTCTCAGTCCCCCCTCTCTCTCTCAGGGAGATATCTGGACACTGACTGGTGTCTCTCAGTCCCCCCCCTCTCTCTCTCAGGGAGATATCTGTACACTGACTGGTGTCGCTCAGTCCCCCCTCTCTCTCAGGGAGGTATCTGTACACTGACTGGTGTCTCTCAGTCCCCCTCTCTCTCTCAGGAAGATATCTGTACACTGACTGGTGTCTCTCAGTCCCCCCTCTCTCTCAGGGAGATATCTGTACACTGACTGGTGTCTCTCCGTCCCCTCTCTCTCAGGGAGATATCTGTACACTGACTGGTGTCTCTCAGTCCCCTCTCTCTCTCTCAGGGAGATATCTATACACTGACTGGTGTCTCTCAGTCCCCCCTCTCTCTCAGGGAGATATCTGTACACTGACTGGTGTCTCTCAGTCCTCTCTCTCTCTCAGGGAGATATCTGTACACTGACTGGTGTCACTCAGTCCCCCCTCTCTCTCTCAGGGAGATATCTGTACACTGACTGGTGTCTCTCAGTCCCCTCTCTCTCTCAGGGAGATATCTGTACACTGACTGGTGTCTCTCAGTCCCCTCTCTCTCTCAGGGAGATATCTGTACACTGACTGGTGTCTCTCAGTCCCCTCTCTCTCTCTCAGGGAGATATCTGTACACTGACTGGTGTCTCTCAGTCCCCCCTCTCTCTCAGGGAGATATCTGTACACTGACTGGCGTCTCTCAGTCCCCCCGCTCTCTCTCAGGGAGATATCTGTACACTGACTGGTGTCTCTCAGTCCCCCCTCTCTCTCTCAGGGAGATATCTGTACACTGACTGGTGTCTCTCAGTTCCCCCCCTTTCTCTCAGGGAGATATCTGTACACTGACTGGTGTCTCTCAGCCCCCCCCCCCTCTCTCTCAGGGAGATATCTGTACACTGACTGGTGTCTCTCAGTCCTCTCTCTCTCTCAGGGAGATATCTGTACACTGACTGGTGTCTCTCAGTCCCCTCTCTCTCTCAGGGAGATATCTGTACACTGACTGGTGTCTCTCAGTCCACTCTCTCTCTCAGGGAGATATCTGTACACTGACTGGTGTCTCTCTGTCCCCCCTCTCTCTCTCAGGGAGATATCTGTACACTGACTGGTGTCTCTCAGTCCCCCCCCTCTCTCAGGGAGATATCTGTACACTGACTGGTGTCTCTCAGTCCCCTCTCTCAGGGAGATATCTGTACACTGACTGGTGTCTCTCAGTCTCCTCTCTCTCTCTCAGGGAGATATCTGTACACTGACTGGTTTCTCTCAGTCCCCTCTCTCTCTCAGGGAGATATCTGTACACTGACTGGTGTCTCTCAGTCCTCTCTCTCTCAGGGAGATATCTGTACACTGACTGGTGTCTCTCAGTCCCCTCTCTCTCTCTCAGGGAGATATCTGTACACTGACTGGTGTCTCTCAGTCCTCTCTCTCTCAGGGAGATATCTGTACACTGACTGGTGTCTCTCAGTCCCCTCTCTCTCTCTCAGGGAGATATCTGTACACTGACTGGTGTCTCTCAGTTCCTTTTCTCTCTCAAGGAGATATCTGTACACTGACTGGTGTCTCTCAGTCCCCCCTCTCTCTCAGGGAGGTATCTGTACACTGACTGGTGTCTCTCAGTCCCCCTCTCTCTCTCAGGAAGATATCTGTACACTGACTGGTGTCTCTCAGTCCCCCCTCTCTCTCAGGGAGATATCTGTACACTGACTGGTGTCTCTCCGTCCCCTCTCTCTCAGGGAGATATCTGTACACTGACTGGTGTCTCTCAGTCCCCCCTCTCTCTCTCAGGGAGATATCTGTACACTGACTGGTGTCTCTCAGTCCTCTCTCTCTCTCAGGGAGATATCTGTACACTGACTGGTGTCACTCAGTCCCCCCTCTCTCTCTCAGGGAGATATCTGTACACTGACTGGTGTCTCTCAGTCCCCTCTCTCTCTCAGGGAGATATCTGTACACTGACTGGTGTCTCTCAGTCCCCTCTCTCTCTCAGGGAGATATCTGTACACTGACTGGTGTCTCTCAGTCCCCTCTCTCTCTCTCAGGGAGATATCTGTACACTGACTGGTGTCTCTCAGTCCCCCCTCTCTCTCAGGGAGATATCTGTACACTGACTGGCGTCTCTCAGTCCCCCCGCTCTCTCTCAGGGAGATATCTGTACACTGACTGGTGTCTCTCAGTCCCCCCTCTCTCTCTCAGGGAGATATCTGTACACTGACTGGTGTCTCTCAGTTCCCCCCCTTTCTCTCAGGGAGATATCTGTACACTGACTGGTGTCTCTCAGCCCCCCCCCCCTCTCTCTCAGGGAGATATCTGTACACTGACTGGTGTCTCTCAGTCCTCTCTCTCTCTCAGGGAGATATCTGTACACTGACTGGTGTCTCTCAGTCCCCTCTCTCTCTCAGGGAGATATCTGTACACTGACTGGTGTCTCTCAGTCCACTCTCTCTCTCAGGGAGATATCTGTACACTGACTGGTGTCTCTCTGTCCCCCCTCTCTCTCTCAGGGAGATATCTGTACACTGACTGGTGTCTCTCAGTCCCCCCCCTCTCTCAGGGAGATATCTGTACACTGACTGGTGTCTCTCAGTCCCCTCTCTCAGGGAGATATCTGTACACTGACTGGTGTCTCTCAGTCTCCTCTCTCTCTCTCAGGGAGATATCTGTACACTGACTGGTTTCTCTCAGTCCCCTCTCTCTCTCAGGGAGATATCTGTACACTGACTGGTGTCTCTCAGTCCTCTCTCTCTCAGGGAGATATCTGTACACTGACTGGTGTCTCTCAGTCCCCTCTCTCTCTCTCAGGGAGATATCTGTACACTGACTGGTGTCTCTCAGTCCTCTCTCTCTCAGGGAGATATCTGTACACTGACTGGTGTCTCTCAGTCCCCTCTCTCTCTCTCAGGGAGATATCTGTACACTGACTGGTGTCTCTCAGTTCCTTTTCTCTCTCAAGGAGATATCTGTACACTGACTGGTGTCTCTCAGTCCTGTCTCTCTCTCAGGGAGATATCTGTACACTGAATGGTGTCTCTCAGTCCCCTCTCTCTCTCTCAGGGAGATATCTGTACACTGACTGGTGTCTCTCAGTCCCCTCTCTCTCTCTCTCAGGGAGATATCTTTACACTGACTGGTGTCTCTCAGTCCCCTCTCTCTCTCTCAGGGCGATATCTGTACTCTGACTGGTGTCTCTCAGTCCCCCCTCTCTCTCTCTCTCAGGGAGATATCTGTACACTGACTGGTGTCTCTCAGTCCTCTCTCTCTCTCAGGGAGATATCTGTACACTTACTGGTGTCTCTCAGTCCCCCCTCTCTCTCTCTCTCAGGGAGATATCTGTACACTGACTGGTGTCTCTCAGTCCCCCCCCTCTCTCTCAGGGAGATATCTGTACACTGACTGGTGTCTCTCAGTCCCCTCTCTCTCTCTCACGGAGATATCTGTACACTGACTGGTGTCTCTCAGTCCCCTCTCTCTCTCTCAGGGTGATATCTGTACACTGACTAGTGTCTCTCAGTCCTCTCTCTCTCTCAGGGAGATATCTGTACACTGACTGGTGTCTCTCAGTCCCCCCTCTCTCTCTCAGGGGGATATCTGTACACTGACTGGTGTCCCTCAGTCCCCCCTGTCACTCTCAGGGAGGTATCTGTACACTGACTGGTGTCTCTCTGTCCCCCCTCTCTCTCTCAGGGAGATATCTGTACACTGACTGGTGTCTCTCAGTCCCCCCTGTCTCTCTCAGGGAGATATCTGTACACTGACTGGTGTCTCTCCGTCCCCTCTCTCTCTCAGGGAGATATCTGTACACTGACTGGTGTCCCTCAGTCCCCTCTCTCTCTCTCACGGAGATATCTGTACACTGACTGGTGTCTCTCAGTCTCCTCTCTCTCTCTCAGGGAGATATCTGTACACTGACTGGTTTCTCTCAGTCCCCTCTCTCTCTCAGGGAGATATCCGTACACTGACTGGTGTCTCTCAGTTCCCTTTCTCTCTCAGGGAGATATCTGTACACTGACTGGTGTCTCTCAGTCCCCTCTCTCTCTCAGGGGGATATCTGTACACTGACTGGTGTCTCTCAGTCCTCTCTCTCTCTCAGGGAGATATCTGTACACTGACTGGTGTCTCTCAGTCCCCTCTCTCTCTCTCAGGGAGATATCTGTACACTGACTGGTGTCTCTCAGTCCCCCCCCTCTCTCTCTCAGGGAGATATCTGTACACTGACTGGTGTCTCTCAGTCCCCCCTCTCTCTCAGGGAGATATCTGTCCACTGCCTAGTGTCTCTCAGTCCTCTCTCTCTCTCTCTCAGGGAGATATCTTTACACTGACTGGTGTCTCTCAGTCCCCTCTCTCTCTCTCAGGGAGATATCTGTACACTGACTGGTGTCTCTCAGTCCCCTCTCTCTCTCTCTCAGGGAGATATCTGGACACTGACTGGTGTCTCTCAGTCCCCCCCCTCTCTCTCTCAGGGAGATATCTGTACACTGACTGGTGTCTCTCAGTCCCCCCTCTCTCTCAGGGAGGTATCTGTACACTGACTGGTGTCTCTCAGTCCCCCTCTCTCTCTCAAGAAGATATCTGTACACTGACTGGTGTCTCTCAGTCCCCCCTCTCTCTCAGGGAGATATCTGTACACTGACTGGTGTCTCTCAGTCCCCTCTCTCTCTCAGGGAGATATCTGTACACTGACTGGTGTCTCTCAGTCCTCTCTCTCTCTCAGGGAGATATCTGTACACTGACTGGTGTCTCTCTGTCCCCCCTCTCTCTCTCAGGGAGATATCTGTACACTGACTGGTGTCTCTCAGTCCCCCCCCCTCTCTCAGGGAGATATCTGTACACTGACTGGTGTCTCTCAGTCCCCTCTCTCAGGGAGATATCTGTACACTGACTGGTGTCTCTCAGTCTCCTCTCTCTCTCTCAGGGAGATATCTGTACACTGACTGGTTTCTCTCAGTCCCCTCTCTCTCTCAGGGAGATATCTGTACACTGACTAGTGTCTCTCAGTCCTCTCTCTCTCAGGGAGATATCTGTACACTGACTGGTGTCTCTCAGTCCCCTCTCTCTCTCTCAGGGAGATATCTGTACACTGACTGGTGTCTCTCAGTCCTCTCTCTCTCAGGGAGATATCTGTACACTGACTGGTGTCTCTCAGTCCCATCTCTCTCTCTCAGGGCGATATCTGTACACTGACTGGTGTCTCTCAGTCCCCCCTCTCTCTCTCTCTCAGGGAGATATCTGTACACTGACTGGTGTCTCTCAGTCCCCTCTCTCTCTCTCAGGGAGATATCTGTACACTCACTGGTGTCTCTCAGTCCCCTCTCTCTCTCTCAGGGCGATATCTGAACACTGACTGGGGTCTCTCAGTACCCCCTCTCTCTCTCAGGGAGATATCTGTACACTGACTGGTGTCTCTCAGTCCCCCCTCTCTCTCAGGGAGGTATCTGTACACTGACTGGTGTCTCTCAGTCCCCCTCTCTCTCTCAAGAAGATATCTGTACACTGACTGGTGTCTCTCAGTCCCCCCTCTCTCTCAGGGAGATATCTGTACACTGACTGGTGTCTCTCAGTCCCCTCTCTCTCTCAGGGAGATATCTGTACACTGACTGGTGTCTCTCAGTCCTCTCTCTCTCTCAGGGAGATATCTGTACACTGACTGGTGTCTCTCTGTCCCCCCTCTCTCTCTCAGGGAGATATCTGTACACTGACTGGTGTCTCTCAGTCCCCCCCCCTCTCTCAGGGAGATATCTGTACACTGACTGGTGTCTCTCAGTCCCCTCTCTCAGGGAGATATCTGTACACTGACTGGTGTCTCTCAGTCTCCTCTCTCTCTCTCAGGGAGATATCTGTACACTGACTGGTTTCTCTCAGTCCCCTCTCTCTCTCAGGGAGATATCTGTACACTGACTAGTGTCTCTCAGTCCTCTCTCTCTCAGGGAGATATCTGTACACTGACTGGTGTCTCTCAGTCCCCTCTCTCTCTCTCAGGGAGATATCTGTACACTGACTGGTGTCTCTCAGTCCTCTCTCTCTCAGGGAGATATCTGTACACTGACTGGTGTCTCTCAGTCCCATCTCTCTCTCTCAGGGCGATATCTGTACACTGACTGGTGTCTCTCAGTCCCCCCTCTCTCTCTCTCTCAGGGAGATATCTGTACACTGACTGGTGTCTCTCAGTCCCCTCTCTCTCTCTCAGGGAGATATCTGTACACTCACTGGTGTCTCTCAGTCCCCTCTCTCTCTCTCAGGGCGATATCTGAACACTGACTGGGGTCTCTCAGTACCCCCTCTCTCTCTCAGGGAGATATCTGTACACTGACTGGTGTCTCTCAGTCCCCCCTCTCTCTCTCTCAGGGAGATATCTGTACACTGACTGGGGTCTCTCAGTACCCCCTCTCTCTCTCAGGGAGATATCTGTACACTGACTGGTGTCTCTCAGTCCCCTCTCTCTCTCTCAGGGAGATATCTGTACACTGACTGGTGTCTCTCAGTCCTCTCTCTCTCTCTCAGGGAGATATCTGTACACTGACTGGTGTCTCTCAGTCCCCTCTCTCTCTCTCTCAGGGAGATATCTGTACACTGACTGGTGTCTCTCAGTCCTCTCTCTCTCTCTCAGGGAGATATCTGTACACTGACTGGTGTCTCTCAGTCCCCCCTCTCTCTCTCTCTCAGGGAGATATCTGTACACTGACTGGTGTCTCTCAGTCCCCTCTCTCTCTCAGGGAGATATCTGTACACTGACTGGTGTCTCTCAGTCCCCCCTCTCTCTCTGGGAGATATCTGTACACTGACTGGTGTCTCTCAGTCCCCTCTCTCTCAGGGAGATATCTGTACACTGACTGGTGTCTCTCAGTCCCCCCTCTCTCACTCTCAGGGAGATATCTGTGCACTGACTGGTGTCTCTCAGTCCCCCCTCACTCTCCCTCAGGGAGATATCTGTACACTGACTGGTGTCTCTCAATCCCCTCTCTCTCTCTCAGGGTGATATCTGTACACTGACTGGTGTCTCTCAGTCCTCTCTCTCTCTCAGGGAGATATCTGTACACTGACTGGTGTCTCTCAGTCCCCCCTCTCTCTCTCAGGGAGATATCTGTACACTGACTGGTGTCTCTCAGTCCTCTCTCTCTCTCTCAGGGAGATATCTTTACACTGACTGGTGTCTCTCAGTCCCCTCTCTCTCAGGGAGATATCTGTACACTGACTGGTGTCTCTCAGTCCCCCCTCTCTCACTCTCAGGGAGATATCTGTACACTGACTGGTGTCTCTCAGTCCCCTCTCTCTCTCTCAGGGAGATATGTGTACACTGACTGGTGTCTCTCAATCCCCTCTCTCTCTCTCAGGGTGATATCTGTACACTGACTGGTGTCTCTCAGTCCTCTCTCTCTCTCAGGGAGATATCTGTACACTGACTGGTGTCTCTCAGTCCCCCCTCTCTCTCTCAGGGAGATATCTGTACACTGACTGGTGTCTCTCAGTCCTCTCTCTCTCAGGGAGATATCTGTACACTGACTGGTGTCTCTCAGTCCCCTCTCTCTCTCTCAGGGAGATATCTGTACACTGACTGGTGTCTCTCAGTTCCTTTTCTCTCTCAAGGAGATATCTGTACACTGACTGGTGTCTCTCAGTCCTGTCTCTCTCTCAGGGAGATATCTGTACACTGAATGGTGTCTCTCAGTCCCCTCTCTCTCTCTCAGGGAGATATCTGTACACTGACTGGTGTCTCTCAGTCCCCTCTCTCTCTCAGGGAGATATCTGTACACTGACTGGTGTCTCTCAGTCCCCTCTCTCTCTCTCACGGAGATATCTGTACACTGACTGGTGTCTCTCAGTCCCCTCTCTCTCTCTCAGGGTGATATCTGTACACTGACTGGTGTCTCTCAGTCCTCTCTCTCTCTCAGGGAGATATCTGTACACTGACTGGTGTCTCTCAGTCCCCCCTCTCTCTCTCAGGGAGATATCTGTACACTGACTGGTGTCTCTCAGTCCCCCCCCTCTCTCTCAGGGAGATATCTGTACACTGACTGGTGTCTCACAGTCCCCTCTCTCAGGGGGATATCTGTACACTGACTGGTGTCCCTCAGTCCCCCCTGTCTCTCTCAGGGAGATATCAGTACACTGACTGGTGTCTCTCTGTCCCCCCTCTCTCTCTCAGGGAGATATCAGTACACTGACTGGTGTCTCTCTGTCCCCCCTCTCTCTCTCAGGGAGATATCAGTACACTGACTGGTGTCTCTCAGTCCCCCCTGTCTCTCTCAGGGAGATATCTGTACACTGACTGGTGTCTCTCAGTCCCCTCTCTCTCTCAGGGAGATATCTGTACACTGACTGGTGTCTCTCAGTCCCCTCTCTCTCTCAGGGAGATATCTGTACACTGACTGGTGTCTCTCAGTCCCCCCTCTCTCTCTCAGGGAGATATCTGTACACTGACTGGTGTCTCTCAGTCCTCTCTCTCTCTCTCAGGGAGATATCTGTACACTGACTGGTGTCTCTCAGTCCCCCCTCTCTCTCTCAGGGAGATATCTGTACACTGACTGGTGTCTCTCAGTCCCCTCTCTCTCTCTCACGGAGATATCTGTACACTGACTGGTGTCTCTCAGTCTCCTCTCTCTCTCTCAGGGAGATATCTGTACACTGACTGGTTTCTCTCAGTCCCCTCTCTCTCTCAGGGAGATATCCGTACACTGACTGGTGTCTCTCAGTTCCCTTTCTCTCTCAGGGAGATATCTGTACACTGACTGGTGTCTCACAGTCCCCTCTCTCAGGGGGATATCTGTACACTGACTGGTGTCCCTCAGTCCCCCCAGTCTCTCTCAGGGAGAGATCTGTACACTGACTGGTGTCTCTCTGTCCCCCCTCTCTCTCTCAGGGAGATATCTGTACACTGACTGGTGTCTCTCAGTCCCCCCTGTCTCTCTCAGGGAGATATCTGTACACTGACTGGTGTCTCTCAGTCCCCTCTCTCTCTCAGGGAGATATCTGTACACTGACTGGTGTCTCTCAGTCCCCTCTCTCTCTCTCACGGAGATATCTGTACACTGACTGGTGTCTCTCAGTCCCCCCTCTCTCTCTCTCTCAGGGAGATATCTGTACACTGACTGGTGTCTCTCAGTCTCCTCTCTCTCTCTCAGGGAGATATCTGTACACTGACTGGTGTCTCTCAGTCCCCCCTCTCTCTCAGGGAGATATCCGTACACTGACTGGTGTCTCTCAGTTCCCTTTCTCTCTCAGGGAGATATCTGTACACTGACTGGTGTCTCTCAGTCCCCTCTCTCTCTCAGGGGGATATCTGTACACTGACTGGTGTCTCTCAGTCCCCTCTCTCTCTCTCTCAGGGAGATATCTGTACACTGACTGGTGTCTCTCAGTCCCCTCTCTCTCTCAGGGAGATATCTGTACACTGACTGGTGTCTCTCAGTCCCCTCTCTCTCTCAGGGGGATATCTGTACACTGACTGGTGTCTCTCAGTCCCCTCTCTCTCTCTCAGGGAGATATCTGTACACTGACTGGTGTCTCTCAGTACCCCCCCTCTCTCTCTCAGGGAGATATCTGTGCACTGACTGGTGTCTCTCAGTCCCCCCTCTCTCTCAGGGAGATATCTGTCCACTGACTGGTGTCTCTCAGTCCTCTCTGACTCTCTCAGGGAGATATCTTTACACTGACTGGTGTCTCTCAGTCCCCTCTCTCTCAGGGAGATATCTGTACACTGACTGGTGTCTCTCAGTCCCCTCTCTCTCTCTCTCAGGGAGATATCTGGACACTGACTGGTGTCTCTCAGTCCCCCCCCTCTCTCTCTCAGGGAGATATCTGTACACTGACTGGTGTCTCTCAGTCCCCCCTCTCTCTCAGGGAGGTATCTGTACACTGACTGGTGTCTCTCAGTCCCCCTCTCTCTCTCAGGAAGATATCTGTACACTGACTGGTGTCTCTCAGTCCCCCCTCTCTCTCAGGGAGATATCTGTACACTGACTGGTGTCTCTCAGTCCCCTCTCTCTCTCTCAGGGAGATATCTATACACTGACTGGTGTCTCTCAGTCCCCCCTCTCTCTCAGGGAGATATCTGTACACTGACTGGTGTATATCAGTCCCCTCTCTCTCTCTCAGGGAGATATCTGTACACTGACTGGTATCTCTCAGTCCCCTCTCCCTCTCAGGGAGATATCTGTACACTGACTGGTGTCTCTCAGTCCTCTCTCTCTCAGGGAGATATCTGTACACTGACTGGTGTCTCTCAGTCCTCTCTCTCTCTCAGGGAGATATCTGTACACTGACTGGTGTCTCTCAGTCCCCTCTCTCTCTCTCTCTCTCAGGGAGATATCTGTACACTGACTGGTGTCTCTCAGTCCCCCCTCTCTCTCAGGGAGATATCTGTACACTGACTGGTGTCTCTCAGTCCTCTCTCTCTCTCAGGGAGATATCTGTACACTGACTGGTGTCTCTCAGTCTCCCCCTCTCTCTCAGGGAGATATCTGTACACTGACTGGTGTCTCTCAGTCCCCTCTCTCTCTCTCAGGGAGATATCTGTACACTGACTGGTGTCTCTCAGTCCCCTCTCTCTCTCTCAGGGAGATATCTGTACACTGACTGGTGTCTCTCAGTCCCCTCTCTCTCTCTCTGGGAGATATCTGTACACTGACTGGTGTCTCTCAGTCCCCCCTCTCTCTCTCTCAGGGAGATATCTGTACACTGACTGGTGTCTCTCAGTCCCCTCTCTCTCTCTCTGGGAGATATCTGTACACTGACTGGTGTCTCTCAGTCCCCCCCCTCTCTCTCTCAGGGAGATATCTGTACACTGACTGGTGTCTCTCAGTCCCCCCTCTCTCTCTCAGGGAGATATCTGTTCACTGACTGGTGTCTCTCAGTCCCCTCTCTCTCTCTCTCAGGGAGATATCTGTACACTGACTGGTGTCTCTCAGTCCCCTCCTCTCTCTCTCAGGGAGATATCTGTACACTGACTGGTGTCTCTCAGTCCTCTCTCTCTCAGGGAGATATCTGTACACTGACTGGTGTCTCTCAGTCCCATCTCTCTCTCTCAGGGCGATATCTGTACACTGACTGGTGTCTCTCAGTCCCCCCTCTCTCTCTCTCTCAGGGAGATATCTGTACACTGACTGGTGTCTCTCAGTCCCCTCTCTCTCTCTCAGGGAGATATCTGTACACTCACTGGTGTCTCTCAGTCCCCTCTCTCTCTCTCAGGGCGATATCTGAACACTGACTGGGGTCTCTCAGTACCCCCTCTCTCTCTCAGGGAGATATCTGTACACTGACTGGTGTCTCTCAGTCCCCCCTCTCTCTCTCTCAGGGAGATATCTGTACACTGACTGGGGTCTCTCAGTACCCCCTCTCTCTCTCAGGGAGATATCTGTACACTGACTGGTGTCTCTCAGTCCCCTCTCTCTCTCTCAGGGAGATATCTGTACACTGACTGGTGTCTCTCAGTCCTCTCTCTCTCTCTCAGGGAGATATCTGTACACTGACTGGTGTCTCTCAGTCCCCTCTCTCTCTCTCTCAGGGAGATATCTGTACACTGACTGGTGTCTCTCAGTCCTCTCTCTCTCTCTCAGGGAGATATCTGTACACTGACTGGTGTCTCTCAGTCCCCCCTCTCTCTCTCTCTCAGGGAGATATCTGTACACTGACTGGTGTCTCTCAGTCCCCTCTCTCTCTCAGGGAGATATCTGTACACTGACTGGTGTCTCTCAGTCCCCCCTCTCTCTCTGGGAGATATCTGTACACTGACTGGTGTCTCTCAGTCCCCTCTCTCTCAGGGAGATATCTGTACACTGACTGGTGTCTCTCAGTCCCCCCTCTCTCACTCTCAGGGAGATATCTGTGCACTGACTGGTGTCTCTCAGTCCCCCCTCACTCTCCCTCAGGGAGATATCTGTACACTGACTGGTGTCTCTCAATCCCCTCTCTCTCTCTCAGGGTGATATCTGTACACTGACTGGTGTCTCTCAGTCCTCTCTCTCTCTCAGGGAGATATCTGTACACTGACTGGTGTCTCTCAGTCCCCCCTCTCTCTCTCAGGGAGATATCTGTACACTGACTGGTGTCTCTCAGTCCTCTCTCTCTCTCTCAGGGAGATATCTTTACACTGACTGGTGTCTCTCAGTCCCCTCTCTCTCAGGGAGATATCTGTACACTGACTGGTGTCTCTCAGTCCCCCCTCTCTCACTCTCAGGGAGATATCTGTACACTGACTGGTGTCTCTCAGTCCCCTCTCTCTCTCTCAGGGAGATATGTGTACACTGACTGGTGTCTCTCAATCCCCTCTCTCTCTCTCAGGGTGATATCTGTACACTGACTGGTGTCTCTCAGTCCTCTCTCTCTCTCAGGGAGATATCTGTACACTGACTGGTGTCTCTCAGTCCCCCCTCTCTCTCTCAGGGAGATATCTGTACACTGACTGGTGTCTCTCAGTCCTCTCTCTCTCAGGGAGATATCTGTACACTGACTGGTGTCTCTCAGTCCCCTCTCTCTCTCTCAGGGAGATATCTGTACACTGACTGGTGTCTCTCAGTTCCTTTTCTCTCTCAAGGAGATATCTGTACACTGACTGGTGTCTCTCAGTCCTGTCTCTCTCTCAGGGAGATATCTGTACACTGAATGGTGTCTCTCAGTCCCCTCTCTCTCTCTCAGGGAGATATCTGTACACTGACTGGTGTCTCTCAGTCCCCTCTCTCTCTCAGGGAGATATCTGTACACTGACTGGTGTCTCTCAGTCCCCTCTCTCTCTCTCACGGAGATATCTGTACACTGACTGGTGTCTCTCAGTCCCCTCTCTCTCTCTCAGGGTGATATCTGTACACTGACTGGTGTCTCTCAGTCCTCTCTCTCTCTCAGGGAGATATCTGTACACTGACTGGTGTCTCTCAGTCCCCCCTCTCTCTCTCAGGGAGATATCTGTACACTGACTGGTGTCTCTCAGTCCCCCCCCTCTCTCTCAGGGAGATATCTGTACACTGACTGGTGTCTCACAGTCCCCTCTCTCAGGGGGATATCTGTACACTGACTGGTGTCCCTCAGTCCCCCCTGTCTCTCTCAGGGAGATATCAGTACACTGACTGGTGTCTCTCTGTCCCCCCTCTCTCTCTCAGGGAGATATCAGTACACTGACTGGTGTCTCTCTGTCCCCCCTCTCTCTCTCAGGGAGATATCAGTACACTGACTGGTGTCTCTCAGTCCCCCCTGTCTCTCTCAGGGAGATATCTGTACACTGACTGGTGTCTCTCAGTCCCCTCTCTCTCTCAGGGAGATATCTGTACACTGACTGGTGTCTCTCAGTCCCCTCTCTCTCTCAGGGAGATATCTGTACACTGACTGGTGTCTCTCAGTCCCCCCTCTCTCTCTCAGGGAGATATCTGTACACTGACTGGTGTCTCTCAGTCCTCTCTCTCTCTCTCAGGGAGATATCTGTACACTGACTGGTGTCTCTCAGTCCCCCCTCTCTCTCTCAGGGAGATATCTGTACACTGACTGGTGTCTCTCAGTCCCCTCTCTCTCTCTCACGGAGATATCTGTACACTGACTGGTGTCTCTCAGTCTCCTCTCTCTCTCTCAGGGAGATATCTGTACACTGACTGGTTTCTCTCAGTCCCCTCTCTCTCTCAGGGAGATATCCGTACACTGACTGGTGTCTCTCAGTTCCCTTTCTCTCTCAGGGAGATATCTGTACACTGACTGGTGTCTCACAGTCCCCTCTCTCAGGGGGATATCTGTACACTGACTGGTGTCCCTCAGTCCCCCCAGTCTCTCTCAGGGAGAGATCTGTACACTGACTGGTGTCTCTCTGTCCCCCCTCTCTCTCTCAGGGAGATATCTGTACACTGACTGGTGTCTCTCAGTCCCCCCTGTCTCTCTCAGGGAGATATCTGTACACTGACTGGTGTCTCTCAGTCCCCTCTCTCTCTCAGGGAGATATCTGTACACTGACTGGTGTCTCTCAGTCCCCTCTCTCTCTCTCACGGAGATATCTGTACACTGACTGGTGTCTCTCAGTCCCCCCTCTCTCTCTCTCTCAGGGAGATATCTGTACACTGACTGGTGTCTCTCAGTCTCCTCTCTCTCTCTCAGGGAGATATCTGTACACTGACTGGTGTCTCTCAGTCCCCCCTCTCTCTCAGGGAGATATCCGTACACTGACTGGTGTCTCTCAGTTCCCTTTCTCTCTCAGGGAGATATCTGTACACTGACTGGTGTCTCTCAGTCCCCTCTCTCTCTCAGGGGGATATCTGTACACTGACTGGTGTCTCTCAGTCCCCTCTCTCTCTCTCTCAGGGAGATATCTGTACACTGACTGGTGTCTCTCAGTCCCCTCTCTCTCTCAGGGAGATATCTGTACACTGACTGGTGTCTCTCAGTCCCCTCTCTCTCTCAGGGGGATATCTGTACACTGACTGGTGTCTCTCAGTCCCCTCTCTCTCTCTCAGGGAGATATCTGTACACTGACTGGTGTCTCTCAGTACCCCCCCTCTCTCTCTCAGGGAGATATCTGTGCACTGACTGGTGTCTCTCAGTCCCCTCTCTCTCTCAGGGGGATATCTGTACACTGACTGGTGTCTCTCAGTCCCCTCTCTCTCTCTCTCAGGGAGATATCTGTACACTGACTGGTGTCTCTCAGTCCCCTCTCTCTCTCAGGGAGATATCTGTACACTGACTGGTGTCTCTCAGTCCCCTCTCTCTCTCAGGGGGATATCTGTACACTGACTGGTGTCTCTCAGTCCCCTCTCTCTCTCTCAGGGAGATATCTGTACACTGACTGGTGTCTCTCAGTACCCCCCCTCTCTCTCTCAGGGAGATATCTGTGCACTGACTGGTGTCTCTCAGTCCCCCCTCTCTCTCAGGGAGATATCTGTCCACTGACTGGTGTCTCTCAGTCCTCTCTGACTCTCTCAGGGAGATATCTTTACACTGACTGGTGTCTCTCAGTCCCCTCTCTCTCAGGGAGATATCTGTACACTGACTGGTGTCTCTCAGTCCCCTCTCTCTCTCTCTCAGGGAGATATCTGGACACTGACTGGTGTCTCTCAGTCCCCCCCCTCTCTCTCTCAGGGAGATATCTGTACACTGACTGGTGTCTCTCAGTCCCCCCTCTCTCTCAGGGAGGTATCTGTACACTGACTGGTGTCTCTCAGTCCCCCTCTCTCTCTCAGGAAGATATCTGTACACTGACTGGTGTCTCTCAGTCCCCCCTCTCTCTCAGGGAGATATCTGTACACTGACTGGTGTCTCTCAGTCCCCTCTCTCTCTCTCAGGGAGATATCTATACACTGACTGGTGTCTCTCAGTCCCCCCTCTCTCTCAGGGAGATATCTGTACACTGACTGGTGTATATCAGTCCCCTCTCTCTCTCTCAGGGAGATATCTGTACACTGACTGGTATCTCTCAGTCCCCTCTCCCTCTCAGGGAGATATCTGTACACTGACTGGTGTCTCTCAGTCCTCTCTCTCTCAGGGAGATATCTGTACACTGACTGGTGTCTCTCAGTCCTCTCTCTCTCTCAGGGAGATATCTGTACACTGACTGGTGTCTCTCAGTCCCCTCTCTCTCTCTCTCTCTCAGGGAGATATCTGTACACTGACTGGTGTCTCTCAGTCCCCCCTCTCTCTCAGGGAGATATCTGTACACTGACTGGTGTCTCTCAGTCCTCTCTCTCTCTCAGGGAGATATCTGTACACTGACTGGTGTCTCTCAGTCTCCCCCTCTCTCTCAGGGAGATATCTGTACACTGACTGGTGTCTCTCAGTCCCCTCTCTCTCTCTCAGGGAGATATCTGTACACTGACTGGTGTCTCTCAGTCCCCTCTCTCTCTCTCAGGGAGATATCTGTACACTGACTGGTGTCTCTCAGTCCCCTCTCTCTCTCTCTGGGAGATATCTGTACACTGACTGGTGTCTCTCAGTCCCCCCTCTCTCTCTCTCAGGGAGATATCTGTACACTGACTGGTGTCTCTCAGTCCCCTCTCTCTCTCTCTGGGAGATATCTGTACACTGACTGGTGTCTCTCAGTCCCCCCCCTCTCTCTCTCAGGGAGATATCTGTACACTGACTGGTGTCTCTCAGTCCCCCCTCTCTCTCTCAGGGAGATATCTGTTCACTGACTGGTGTCTCTCAGTCCCCTCTCTCTCTCTCTCAGGGAGATATCTGTACACTGACTGGTGTCTCTCAGTCCCCTCCTCTCTCTCTCAGGGAGATATCTGTACACTGACTGGTGTCTCTCAGTCCTCTCTCTCTCAGGGAGATATCTGTACACTGACTGGTGTCTCTCAGTCCCATCTCTCTCTCTCAGGGCGATATCTGTACACTGACTGGTGTCTCTCAGTCCCCCCTCTCTCTCTCTCTCAGGGAGATATCTGTACACTGACTGGTGTCTCTCAGTCCCCTCTCTCTCTCTCAGGGAGATATCTGTACACTCACTGGTGTCTCTCAGTCCCCTCTCTCTCTCTCAGGGCGATATCTGAACACTGACTGGGGTCTCTCAGTACCCCCTCTCTCTCTCAGGGAGATATCTGTACACTGACTGGTGTCTCTCAGTCCCCCCTCTCTCTCTCTCAGGGAGATATCTGTACACTGACTGGGGTCTCTCAGTACCCCCTCTCTCTCTCAGGGAGATATCTGTACACTGACTGGTGTCTCTCAGTCCCCTCTCTCTCTCTCAGGGAGATATCTGTACACTGACTGGTGTCTCTCAGTCCTCTCTCTCTCTCTCAGGGAGATATCTGTACACTGACTGGTGTCTCTCAGTCCCCTCTCTCTCTCTCTCAGGGAGATATCTGTACACTGACTGGTGTCTCTCAGTCCTCTCTCTCTCTCTCAGGGAGATATCTGTACACTGACTGGTGTCTCTCAGTCCCCCCTCTCTCTCTCTCTCAGGGAGATATCTGTACACTGACTGGTGTCTCTCAGTCCCCTCTCTCTCTCAGGGAGATATCTGTACACTGACTGGTGTCTCTCAGTCCCCCCTCTCTCTCTGGGAGATATCTGTACACTGACTGGTGTCTCTCAGTCCCCTCTCTCTCAGGGAGATATCTGTACACTGACTGGTGTCTCTCAGTCCCCCCTCTCTCACTCTCAGGGAGATATCTGTGCACTGACTGGTGTCTCTCAGTCCCCCCTCACTCTCCCTCAGGGAGATATCTGTACACTGACTGGTGTCTCTCAATCCCCTCTCTCTCTCTCAGGGTGATATCTGTACACTGACTGGTGTCTCTCAGTCCTCTCTCTCTCTCAGGGAGATATCTGTACACTGACTGGTGTCTCTCAGTCCCCCCTCTCTCTCTCAGGGAGATATCTGTACACTGACTGGTGTCTCTCAGTCCTCTCTCTCTCTCTCAGGGAGATATCTTTACACTGACTGGTGTCTCTCAGTCCCCTCTCTCTCAGGGAGATATCTGTACACTGACTGGTGTCTCTCAGTCCCCCCTCTCTCACTCTCAGGGAGATATCTGTACACTGACTGGTGTCTCTCAGTCCCCTCTCTCTCTCTCAGGGAGATATGTGTACACTGACTGGTGTCTCTCAATCCCCTCTCTCTCTCTCAGGGTGATATCTGTACACTGACTGGTGTCTCTCAGTCCTCTCTCTCTCTCAGGGAGATATCTGTACACTGACTGGTGTCTCTCAGTCCCCCCTCTCTCTCTCAGGGAGATATCTGTACACTGACTGGTGTCTCTCAGTCCTCTCTCTCTCAGGGAGATATCTGTACACTGACTGGTGTCTCTCAGTCCCCTCTCTCTCTCTCAGGGAGATATCTGTACACTGACTGGTGTCTCTCAGTTCCTTTTCTCTCTCAAGGAGATATCTGTACACTGACTGGTGTCTCTCAGTCCTGTCTCTCTCTCAGGGAGATATCTGTACACTGAATGGTGTCTCTCAGTCCCCTCTCTCTCTCTCAGGGAGATATCTGTACACTGACTGGTGTCTCTCAGTCCCCTCTCTCTCTCAGGGAGATATCTGTACACTGACTGGTGTCTCTCAGTCCCCTCTCTCTCTCTCACGGAGATATCTGTACACTGACTGGTGTCTCTCAGTCCCCTCTCTCTCTCTCAGGGTGATATCTGTACACTGACTGGTGTCTCTCAGTCCTCTCTCTCTCTCAGGGAGATATCTGTACACTGACTGGTGTCTCTCAGTCCCCCCTCTCTCTCTCAGGGAGATATCTGTACACTGACTGGTGTCTCTCAGTCCCCCCCCTCTCTCTCAGGGAGATATCTGTACACTGACTGGTGTCTCACAGTCCCCTCTCTCAGGGGGATATCTGTACACTGACTGGTGTCCCTCAGTCCCCCCTGTCTCTCTCAGGGAGATATCAGTACACTGACTGGTGTCTCTCTGTCCCCCCTCTCTCTCTCAGGAAGATATCTGTACACTGACTGGTGTCTCTCAGTCCCCCCTCTCTCTCAGGGAGATATCTGTACACTGACTGGTGTCTCTCAGTCCCCTCTCTCTCTCTCAGGGAGATATCTATACACTGACTGGTGTCTCTCAGTCCCCCCTCTCT
The DNA here is from genome assembly GCF_047496795.1 of Chiloscyllium punctatum. NCBI lineage: Eukaryota > Metazoa > Chordata > Chondrichthyes > Orectolobiformes > Hemiscylliidae > Chiloscyllium > Chiloscyllium punctatum. The sequence goes on from NC_092766.1 coordinate 5,507,370, forward strand.
CTCAGGGAGATATCTGTACACTGACTGGTGTATATCAGTCCCCTCTCTCTCTCTCAGGGAGATATCTGTACACTGACTGGTATCTCTCAGTCCCCTCTCCCTCTCAGGGAGATATCTGTACACTGACTGGTGTCTCTCAGTCCTCTCTCTCTCAGGGAGATATCTGTACACTGACTGGTGTCTCTCAGTCCTCTCTCTCTCTCAGGGAGATATCTGTACACTGACTGGTGTCTCTCAGTCCCCTCTCTCTCTCTCTCTCTCAGGGAGATATCTGTACACTGACTGGTGTCTCTCAGTCCCCCCTCTCTCTCAGGGAGATATCTGTACACTGACTGGTGTCTCTCAGTCCTCTCTCTCTCTCAGGGAGATATCTGTACACTGACTGGTGTCTCTCAGTCTCCCCCTCTCTCTCAGGGAGATATCTGTACACTGACTGGTGTCTCTCAGTCCCCTCTCTCTCTCTCAGGGAGATATCTGTACACTGACTGGTGTCTCTCAGTCCCCTCTCTCTCTCTCAGGGAGATATCTGTACACTGACTGGTGTCTCTCAGTCCCCTCTCTCTCTCTCTGGGAGATATCTGTACACTGACTGGTGTCTCTCAGTCCCCCCTCTCTCTCTCTCAGGGAGATATCTGTACACTGACTGGTGTCTCTCAGTCCCCTCTCTCTCTCTCTGGGAGATATCTGTACACTGACTGGTGTCTCTCAGTCCCCCCCCTCTCTCTCTCAGGGAGATATCTGTACACTGACTGGTGTCTCTCAGTCCCCCCTCTCTCTCTCAGGGAGATATCTGTTCACTGACTGGTGTCTCTCAGTCCCCTCTCTCTCTCTCTCAGGGAGATATCTGTACACTGACTGGTGTCTCTCAGTCCCCTCCTCTCTCTCTCAGGGAGATATCTGTACACTGACTGGTGTCTCTCAGTCCTCTCTCTCTCAGGGAGATATCTGTACACTGACTGGTGTCTCTCAGTCCCATCTCTCTCTCTCAGGGCGATATCTGTACACTGACTGGTGTCTCTCAGTCCCCCCTCTCTCTCTCTCTCAGGGAGATATCTGTACACTGACTGGTGTCTCTCAGTCCCCTCTCTCTCTCTCAGGGAGATATCTGTACACTCACTGGTGTCTCTCAGTCCCCTCTCTCTCTCTCAGGGCGATATCTGAACACTGACTGGGGTCTCTCAGTACCCCCTCTCTCTCTCTGGGAGATATCTGTACACTGACTGGTGTCTCTCAGTCCCCCCTCTCTCTCTCTCAGGGAGATATCTGTACACTGACTGGTGTCTCTCAGTCCCCTCTCTCTCTCTCTGGGAGATATCTGTACACTGACTGGTGTCTCTCAGTCCCCCCTCTCTCTCAGGGAGATATCTGTACACTGACTGGTGTCTCTCAGTCCCCTCTCTCTCTCTCAGGGAGATATCTATACACTGACTGGTGTCTCTCAGTCCCCCCTCTCTCTCAGGGAGATATCTGTACACTGACTGGTGTATATCAGTCCCCTCTCTCTCTCTCAGGGAGATATCTGTACACTGACTGGTATCTCTCAGTCCCCTCTCCCTCTCAGGGAGATATCTGTACACTGACTGGTGTCTCTCAGTCCTCTCTCTCTCAGGGAGATATCTGTACACTGACTGGTGTCTCTCAGTCCTCTCTCTCTCTCAGGGAGATATCTGTACACTGACTGGTGTCTCTCAGTCCCCTCTCTCTCTCTCTCTCTCAGGGAGATATCTGTACACTGACTGGTGTCTCTCAGTCCCCCCTCTCTCTCAGGGAGATATCTGTACACTGACTGGTGTCTCTCAGTCCTCTCTCTCTCTCAGGGAGATATCTGTACACTGACTGGTGTCTCTCAGTCTCCCCCTCTCTCTCAGGGAGATATCTGTACACTGACTGGTGTCTCTCAGTCCCCTCTCTCTCTCTCAGGGAGATATCTGTACACTGACTGGTGTCTCTCAGTCCCCTCTCTCTCTCTCAGGGAGATATCTGTACACTGACTGGTGTCTCTCAGTCCCCTCTCTCTCTCTCTGGGAGATATCTGTACACTGACTGGTGTCTCTCAGTCCCCCCTCTCTCTCTCTCAGGGAGATATCTGTACACTGACTGGTGTCTCTCAGTCCCCTCTCTCTCTCTCTGGGAGATATCTGTACACTGACTGGTGTCTCTCAGTCCCCCCCCTCTCTCTCTCAGGGAGATATCTGTACACTGACTGGTGTCTCTCAGTCCCCCCTCTCTCTCTCAGGGAGATATCTGTTCACTGACTGGTGTCTCTCAGTCCCCTCTCTCTCTCTCTCAGGGAGATATCTGTACACTGACTGGTGTCTCTCAGTCCCCTCCTCTCTCTCAGGGAGATATCTGTACACTGACTGGTGTCTCTCAGTCCCCTCCTCTCTCTCAGGGAGATATCTGTACACTGACTGGTGTCTCTCAGTCCCCTCCTCTCTCTCAGGGAGATATCTGTACACTGACTGGTGTCTCTAAGTCCCCCCACTCTCTCTCAGGGAGATATCTGTACACTGACTGGTGCCTCTCAGTCCCCTCCTCTCCCTCAGGGAGATATCTGTACACTGACTGGTTTCTCTCAGTCCCCTCTCTCTCTCTCAGGGAGATATCTGTACACTGACTGGTGTCTCTCAGTCCCCCCCTCTCTCTCTCTCAGGGAGATATCTGTACACTGACTGGTGTCTCTCAGTCCCCTCCTCTCTCTCAGGGAGATATCTGTATACTGACTGGTGTCTCTCAGTCCCCTCCTCTCTCTCAGGGAGATATCTGTACACTGACTGGTGTCTCTCAGTCCCCCCTCTCTCTCTCAGGGAGATATCTGTACACTGACTGGTGTATCTCAGTCCCCTCTCTCTCAGGGAGATATCTGTACACTGACTGGTGTCTGTCAGTCCCCCCTCTCTCTCTCTCAGGGAGATATCTGTACACTGACTGGTGTCTCTCAGTCCCCTCTCTCTCTCAGGGAGATATCTGTACACTGACTGGTTTCTCTCAGTCCCCCCTCTCTCTCTCAGGGAGATATCTGTACACTGACTGGGGTCTCTCAGTCCCCCCTCTCTCTCTCAGGGAGATATCTGTACACTGACTGGTGTCTCTCAGTCCCCTCTCTCTCAGGGAGATATCTGTACACTGACTGGTGTATCTCAGTCCCCTCTCTCTCAGGGAGATATCTGTACACTGACTGGTGTCTCTCAGTCCCCCCTCTCTCTCTCTCAGGGAGATATCTGTACACTGACTGGTGTCTCTCAGTCCCCTCTCTCTCAGGGAGATATCTGTACACTGACTGGTGTATCTCAGTCCCCTCTCTCTCAGGGAGATATCTGTACACTGACTGGTGTCTCTCAGTCCCCCCTCTCTCTCTCTCTCAGGAAGATATCTGTACACTGACTGGTGTATCTCAGTCCCCCCCCTCTCTCAGGGAGATATCTGTACACTGACTGGTGTCTCTCAGTCCCCCCTCTCTCTCTCAGGGAGATATCTGTACACTGACTGGTGTCTCTCAGTCCCCTCTCTCTCAGGGAGATATCTGTACACTGACTGGTGTCTCTCAGTCCCCTCTCTCTCAGGGAGATATCTGTACACTGACTGGTGTCTCTCAGTCCCCCCTCTCTCTCAGGGAGATATCTGTACACTGACTGGTGTCTCTCAGTCCCCTCTCTCTCTCTCTGGGAGATATCTGTACACTGACTGGTGTCTCTCAGTCCCCTCTCTCTCTCAGGGAGATATCTGTACACTGACTGGTGTATCTCAGTCCCCTCTCTCTCAGGGAGATATCTGTACACTGACTGGTGTCTCTCAGTCCCCCCTCTCTCTCAGGGAGATATCTGTACACTGACTGGTGTCTCTCAGTCCCCCCTCTCTCTCTCTCAGGGAGATATCTGTACACTGACTGGTGTCTCTCAGTCCCCCCTCTCTCTCAGGGAGATATCTGTACACTGACTGGTGTCTCTCAGTCCCCCCTCTCTCTCTCTCAGGGAGATATCTGTACACTGACTGGTGTCTCTCAGTCCCCCCTCTCTCTCTCTCAGGGAGATATCTGTACACTGACTGGTGTCTCTCAGACCCCTCTCTCTCTAAGGGAGATATCTGTACACTGACTGGTGTCTCTCAGTCCCCTCTCTCTCTCTCAGGGAGATATCTGTACACTGACTGGTGTCTCTCAGTCCCCTTTCTCTCTCTCAGGGAGATATCTGTACACTGACTGGTGTCTCTCAGTCCCCTCTCTCTCTCTCAGGGAGATATCTGTACACTGACTTCTGTCTCTCAGTCCCCCCTCTCTCTCTCAGGGAGATATCTGTACACTGACTGGTGTCTCTCAGTCCCCTCTCTCTCTCTCTCTCTCTCTCTCTCTCTCCCTGGGTCTGCCCTGACATTCGCAGTGTTCCTCACTCTCTCCCCTTTTTTTCTCTCCCTCCTCCTGACTTGACCAGCCTTGGGAAGAGACGCGGTCACGTTGATCACCGGAGGAAGTGTAGAGTCCATCGCCATCATCGGCGCCAGCGTCGGGTGAAAGGGCATCGCAGCAGAGGGGCTCACTGTGACCGGAGACATGGACAGTGTCACCACAGCAGACACAGGTATCCGGGTGGTCAATGTCCTGCTAACTCCCCCCATCGCTCTCTGGACTCACATCACAGCATTCAGCTCTCGGGCTGTCTGTCACTCGACTCACATTCCCAGTGTTCCTCACTCTCTCTCCCTGATATCCCATTCCCAGTCCCTCCCTGTGTCTGCCCTGATATTCCCGGTGTTCCTCACTCTCTCCCTGATATCCCATTCCCAGTCCCTCCCTGTGTCTGCCCTGACATTCCCAGTGTTCCTCACTCCCTGATATCCCATTCCCAGTCCCTCCCTGTGTCTACCCTGACATTCCCAGTGTTCCTCACTCCCTGATATCCCATTCTCAGTCCCTCCCTGTGTCTGCCCTGACATTCCCAGTGTTCCTCACTCTCTCCCTGATATCCCATTCCCAGTCCCTCCCTGTGTCTACCCTGACATTCCCAGTGTTCCTCACTCTCTCCCTGATATCCCATTCCCAGTCCCTCCCTGTGTCTACCCTGACATTCCCAGTGTTCCTCACTCTCTCCCTGATATCCCATTCCCAGTCCCTCCCTGGGTCTACCCTGACATTCCCAGTGTTCCTCACTCTCTCCCTGATATCCCATTCCCAGTCTCTCCCTGTGTCTGCCCTGACATTCCCAGTGTTCCTCACTCTCTCCCTGATATCCCATTCCCAGTCCCTCCCTGGGTCTGCCCTGACATTCCCGGTGTTCCTCACTCTCTCCCTGATATCCCATTCCCAGTCTCTCCCTGTGTCTGCCCTGACATTCCCAGTGTTCCTCACTCTCTCTCCCTGATATCCCATTCCCAGTCCCTCCCTGGGTCTGCCCTGACATTCCCAGTGTTCCTCACTCTCTCTCCCTGATATCCCATTCCCAGTCCCTCCCTGGGTCTGCCCTGACATTCCCAGTGTTCCTCACTCCCTGATATCCCATTCCCAGTCCCTCCCTGTGTCTGCCCTGACATTCCCAGTGTTCCTCACTCTCTCCCTGATATCCCATTCCCAGTCTGTCACTGACCTGGCCCTTCACATATTTCACATCCTGTGACATTGATCTGAGTGTCTGATCATGGATTAACACGGTTTAACACGGTTTAACATGATTTAACATGGATTAACATGGATTAACATGGATTAACACGGTTTAACATGGTTTAACATGGATTCCCGTGGATTCCCGTGGATGTTCCAACTCCTGCAGGCACACTCAGAGCCTGCAAAGTGAAGGGGATCATTGAACCAAGATGATTAATGGGTTTACCTTCACCTCTCATTCCTGATCCAAATCTGACTGCATTCCAGGCATCGGCGATCCTCCTCTCGGAGTCGGAGTCGGAGTCGGAGTCGGAGTCGGAGTCGGAGTCGGAGTCCATTCCTCAGGGACAGGGTCTACAGCAGGTGAGGACCCAAAGGGGATGGAAGAGGTGGCCAAAGGGAAGGGGGACACTCTCACAGGGAGACTGACCACAACAACACAGGGATCCAACACATCTCACAGCTTCACTGACCAATGGCCCACAATTCCCACTCGGAGGTCAGTCAGACAGGAATCTCAGAGTGTCCCCATTGTGTACACAGCTCCCTCAGTGTACAGTTTAACACAGACTGACCCCAATGTGTACACGGCTCCCTCAGTGTACAGTTTAACACTGACTGACCCCAATGTGTACACAGCTCCCTCAGTGTACAGTTTAACACTGACTGACCCCAATGTGTACACAGCTCCCTCAGTGTACAGTTTAACACTGACTTACCCCAATGTGTACACAGCTCCCTCAGTGTACAGTTTAACACTGACTGTCCCCAATGTGTACACAGCTCCCTCAGTGTACAGTTTAACACAGGCTGACCCCAATGTGTACACAGCTCCCTCAGTGTACAGTTTAACACAGGCTGACCCCAATGTGTACACAGCTCCCTCAGTATACAGTTTAACACTGACTGACTCCAATGTGTACACAGCTCCCTCAGTGTACAGTTTAACACTGACTGACTCCAATGTGTACACAGCTCCCTCAGTGTACAGTTTAACGCTGACTGTCCCCAATGTGTACACAGCTCCCTCAGTGTACAGTTTAACACTGACTGACTCCAATGTGTACACAGCTCCCTCAGTGTACAGTTTAACGCTGACTGTCCCCAATGTGTACACAGCTCCCTCAGTATACAGTTTAACACAGGCTGACCCCAATGTGTACACAGCTCCCTCAGTGTACAGTTTCACACTGACTGACCCCAATGTGTACACAGCTCCCTCAGTGTACAGTTTAACACAGACTGACCCCATTGTGTACACAGCTCCCTCAGTGTACAGTTTAACACAGACTGACCCCAATGTGTACACAGCTCCCTCAGTGTACAGTTTAACACTGACTGACCCCAATGTGCACACAGCTCCCTCAGTGTACAGTTTAACACTGACTGACCCCAATGTGTACACAGCTCCCTCAGTGTACAGTTTCACACTGACTGACCCCAATGTGTACACAGCTCCCTCAGTGTACAGTTTAACACAGACTGACTCCAATGTGTACACAGCTCCCTCAGTATACAGTTTAACACTGACTGTCCCCAATGTGTACACAGCTCCCTCAGTGTACAGTTTAACACTGACTTACCCCAATGTGTACACAGCTCCCTCAGTGTACAGTTTCACACTGACTGACCCCAATGTGTACACAGCTCCCTCAGTGTACAGTTTAACACAGACTGACCCCAATGTGTACACAGCTCCCTCAGTGTACAGTTTAACACAGACTGACCCCAATGTGTACACGGCTCCCTCAGTGTACAGTTTAACACAGACTGACCCCAATGTGTACACGGCTCCCTCAGTGTACAGTTTCACACTGACTGACCCCAATGTGTACACGGCTCCCTCAGTGTACAGTTTAACACTGACTGACCCCAATGTGTACACGGCTCCCTCAGTGTACAGTTTAACACTGACTGACCCCAATGTGTACATGGCTCCCTCTGTGTACAGTTTAACACAGACTGACCCCAATGTGTACACAGCTCCCTCAGTGTACAGTTGAACACTGACTGACCCCAATGTGTACACAGCTCCCTCAGTGTACAGTTTAACACTGACTGACCCCAATGTGTACACAGCTCCCTCAGTGTACAGTTTAACACTGACTGACCCCAATGTGTACACAGCTCCCTCAGTGTACAGTTTAACACTGACTGTCCCCAATGTGTACACAGCTCCCTCAGTGTACAGTTTAACACAGACTGACCCCAATGTGTACACAGCTCCCTCAGTGTACAGTTTAACACTGACTGACCCCAATGTGTACACAGCTCCCTCAGTGTACAGTTTAACACAGACTGACCCCAATGTGTACACAGCTCCCTCAGTGTACAGTTTAACACTGACTGACCCCAATGTGTACACAGCTCCCTCAGTGTACAGTTTAACACTGACTGACCCTAATGTGTACACAGCTCCCTCAGTGTACAGTTTAACACAGACTGACCCCAATGTGTACACAGCTCCCTCAGTGTACAGTTTAACACTGACTGACCCCAATGTGTACACAGCTCCCTCAGTGTACAGTTTAACACAGACTGACCCCAATGTGTACACAGCTCCCTCAGTGTACAGTTTAACACTGACTGACCCCAATGTGTACACAGCTCCCTCAGTGTACAGTTTAACACAGACTGACCCCAATGTGTGCACAGCTCCCTCAGTGTACAGTTTAACACAGACTGACCGCAATGTGTACACAGCTCCCTCCCTGTACAGTTTAACACAGACTGACCCCAATGTGTACACAGCTCCCTCAGTGTACAGTTTAACACTGACTGACCCCAATGTGTACACAGCTCCCTCAGTGTACAGTTTAACACTGACTGACCCCAATGTGTACACAGCTCCCTCAGTGTACAGTTTAACACAGACTGACCCCAATGTGTAAACAGCTCCCTCAGCGTACAGTTTAACACTGACTGACCCCAATGTGTACACAGCTCCCTCAGTGTACAGTTTAACACTGACTGACCCCAATGTGTACACAGCTCCCTCAACGTACAGTTTAACACAGACTGACCCCAATGTGTACACAGCTCCCTCAGTGTACAGTTTAACACTGACTGACCCCAATGTGTACACGGCTCCCTCAGTGTACAGTTTAACACTGACTGTCCCCAATGTGTACACAGCTCCCTCAGTGTACAGTTTAACACTGACTGACCCCAATGTGTACACAGCTCCCTCAGTGTACAGTTTAACACAGACTGACCCCAATGTGTACACAGCTCCCTCAGTGTACAGTTTAACATTGACTGACCCCAATGTGTACACAGCTCCCTCCCTGTACAGTTTAACACAGACTGACCCCAATGTGTACACAGCTCCCTCAGTATACAGTTTAACACAGGCTGACCCCAATGTGTACACAGCTCCCTCAGTATACAGTTTAACACTGACTGACCCCAATGTGTACACAGCTCCCTCAGTGTACAGTTTAACACTGACTGACCCCAATGTGTACACAGCTCCCTCTGCGTACAGTTTAACACTGACTGACCCCAATGTGTACACAGCTCCCTCTGCGTACAGTTTAACACAGACTGACCTCAATGTGTACACAGCTCCCTCAGTGTACAGTTTAACACTGACTGACACTAATGTTTACACAGCTCCCTCAGTGTACAGTTAAACACAGACTGACCCCAATGTGTACACAGCTCCCTCAGTGTACAGTTTAACACTGACTGTCCCCAATGTGTACACAGCTCCCTCAGTGTACAGTTTAACACAGACTGACCCCAATGTGTACACAGCTCCCTCAGTGTACAGTTTAACACTGACTGACCCCAATGTGTACACAGCTCCCTCAGTGTACAGTTTAACACTGACTGACCCCAATGTGTACACAGCTCCCTCAGTGTACAGTTTAACACTGACTGACCCCAATGTGTACACAGCTCCCTCAGTGTACAGTTTAACACTGACTGACCCCAATGTGTACACAGCTCCCTCACTGTACAGTTTAACACAGACTGATCCCAATGTGTACACAGCTCCCTCAGTATACAGTTTAACACTGACTGACCCCAATGTGTACACAGCTCCCTCAGTGTACAGTTTAACACTGACTGACCCCAATGTGTACACAGCTCCCTCCCTGTACAATTTAACACAGACTGACCCCAATGTGTACACAGCTCCCTCAGTGTACAGTTTAACACTGACTGACCCCAATGTGTACACAGCTCCCTCAGTGTACAATTTAACACAGACTGACCCCAATGTGTACACAGCTCCCTCAGTGTACAGTTTAACACAGACTGACCCCAATGTGTACACAGCTCCCTCAGTGTACTGTTTAACACAGACTGACCCCAATGTGTACACGGCTCCCTCAGTGTACAGTTTAACACTGACTGACCCCAATGTGTACACGGCTCCCTCAGTGTACAGTTTAACACTGACTGACCCCAATGTGTACACAGCTCCCTCAGTGTACAGTTTAACACTGACTGACCCCAATGTGTACACAGCTCCCTCAGTGTACAGTTTAACACTGACTGACCCCAATGTGTACACAGCTCCCTCAGTGTACAGTTTAACACTGACTGACCCCAATGTGTACATGGCTCCCTCTGTGTACAGTTTAACACAGACTGACCCCAATGTGTACACAGCTCCCTCAGTGTACAGTTTAACACTGACTGACCCCAATGTGTACACAGCTCCCTCAGTGTACAGTTTAACACTGACTGACCCCAATGTGTACACAGATCCCTCAGTGTACAGTTTAACACAGACTGACCCCAATGTGTAAACAGCTCCCTCAGCGTACAGTTTAACACTGACTGACCCCAATGTGTACACAGCTCCCTCAGTGTACACTTTAACACAGACTGACCCCAATGTGTACACAGCTCCCTCAGTGTACAGTTTAACACTGACAGACCCCAATGTGTACACAGCTCCCTCAGCGTACAGTTTAACACAGACTGACCCCAATGTTTACACAGCTCCCTCAGTGTACAGTTTAACACTGACTGTCCCCAATGTGTACACAGCTCCCTCAGTGTACAGTTTAACACAGACTGACCACAATGTGTACACAGCTCCCTCAGTGTACAGTTTAACACTGACTGACCCCAATGTGTACACGGCTCCCTCAGTGTACAGTTTAACACTGACTGTCCCCAATGTGTACACAGCTCCCTCAGTGTACAGTTTAACACTGACTGACCCCAATGTGTACACGGCTCCCTCAGTGTACAGTTTAACACTGACTGTCCCCAATGTGTACACAGCTCCCTCAGTGTACAGTTTAACACTGACTGTCCCCAATGTGTACACAGCTCCCTCAGTGTACAGTTTAACACTGACTGTCCCCAATGTGTACACAGCTCCCTCAGTGTACAGTTTAACACTGACTGACCCCAATGTGTACACAGCTCCCTCAGTGTACAGTTTAACACTGACTGACCCCAATGTGTACACAGCTCCCTCAGTGTACAGTTTAACACAGACTGACCCCAATGTGTACACAGCTCCCTCAGTGTACAGTTTAACATTGACTGACCCCAATGTGTACACAGCTCCCTCCCTGTACAGTTTAACACAGACTGACCCCAATGTGTACACAGCTCCCTCAGTATACAGTTTAACACAGGCTGACCCCAATGTGTACACAGCTCCCTCAGTATACAGTTTAACACTGACTGACCCCAATGTGTACACAGCTCCCTCAGTGTACAGTTTAACACTGACTGACCCCAATGTGTACACAGCTTCCTCTGCGTACAGTTTAACACTGACTGACCCCAATGTGTACACAGCTCCCTCTGCGTACAGTTTAACACAGACTGACCCCAATGTGGACACAGCTCCCTCAGTGTACAGTTTAACACTGACTGACACTAATGATTACACAGCTCCCTCAGTGTACAGTTAAACACAGACTGACCCCAATGTGTACACAGCTCCCTCTGCGTACAGTTTAACACTGACTGACCCCAATGTGTACACAGCTCCCTCTGCATACAGTTTATCACAGACTGACCCCAATGTGTACACAGCTCCCTCAGTGTACAGTTTAACACTGACTTACCCCAATGTGTACACAGCTCCCTCAGTGTACAGTTTAACACTGACTTACCCCAATGTGTACAAGGCTCCCTCAGTGTACAGTTTAACACTGACTGACCCCAATGTGTACACGGCTCCCTCAGTGTACAGTTTAACACTGACTGACCCCAATGTGTACACAGCTCCCTCAGTGTACAGTTTAACACAGACTGACCCCAATGTGTACACAGCTCCCTCAGTTTCTAGTTTAACACTGACTTACCCCAATGTGTACACAGCTCCCTCAGTGTACAGTTTAACACTGACTGACCCCAATGTGTACAGGGCTCCCTCTGCGTACAGTTTAACACAGACTGACCCCAATGTGTACACGGCTCCCTCAGTGTACAGTTTAACACTGACTGACCCCAATATGTACACAGCTCCCTCAGTGTACAGTTTAACACTGACTGACCCCAATGTGTACACAGCTCCCTCAGTGTACAGTTTAACACTGACTGACCCCAATGTGTACACAGCTCCCTCAGTGTACAGTTTAACACAGACTGACCCCATTGTGTACACAGCTCCCTCAGTGTACAGTTTAACACAGACTGTCCCCAATGTGTACACAGCTCCCTCAGTGTACAGTTTAACACTGACTGACCCCAATGTGTACACAGCTCCCTCAGTGTACAGTTTAACACAGACTGACCCCAATGTGTACACAGCTCCCTCAGTGCACAGTTTAACACTGACTGTCCCCAATGTGTACACAGCTCCCTCAGTGTACAGTTTAACACTGACTGACCCCAATGTGTACACGGCTCCCTCAGTGTACAGTTTAACACAGACTGACCCCAATGTGTACACAGCTCCCTCAGTGTACAGTTTAACACAGACTGACCCCAATGTGTACACAGCTCCCTCAGTGCACAGTTTAACACTGACTGTCCCCAATGTGTACACAGCTCCCTCAGTGTACAGTTTAACACTGACTGACCCCAATGTGTACACAGCTCCCTCAGTGTACAGTTTAACACAGACTGACCCCAATGTGTACACAGCTCCCTCAGTGTACAGTTTAACACAGACTGACCCCAATGTGTACACAGCTCCCTCAGCGTACAGTTTAACACAGACTGACCCCAATGTGTACACAGCTCCCTCAGTGTACAGTTTAACACAGACTGACCCCAATGTGTACACGGCTCCCTCAGTGTACAGTTTAACACTGACTGACCCCAATGTGTACACAGCTCCCTCAGTGTACAGTTTAACACAGACTGACCCCAATGTGTACACGGCTCCCTCAGTGTACAGTTTAACACTGACTGACCCCAATGTGTACACAGCTCCCTCAGTGTACAGTTTAACACTGACTGACGCCAATGTGTACACGGCTCCCTCAGTGTACAGTTTAACACTGACTGTCCCCAATGTGTACACAGCTCCCTCAGTGTACAGTTTAACACTGACTGACCCCAATGTGTACACAGCTCCCTCAGTGTACAGTTTAACACAGACTGACCCCAATGTGTACACGGCTCCCTCAGTGTACAGTTTAACACTGACTGACCCCAATGTGTACACAGCTCCCTCAGTGTACAGTTTAACACTGACTGACGCCAATGTGTACACGGCTCCCTCAGTGTACAGTTTAACACTGACTGTCCCCAATGTGTACACAGCTCCCTCAGTGTACAGTTTAACACTGACTGTCCCCAATGTGTACACAGCTCCCTCAGTGTACAGTTTAACACTGACTGTCCCCAATGTGTACACAGCTCCCTCAGTGTACAGTTTAACACTGACTGACCCCAATGTGTACACAGCTCCCTCAGTGTACAGTTTAACACAGACTGACCCCAATGTGTACACAGCTCCCTCAGTGTACAGTTTAACACTGACTGACCCCAATGTGTACACAGCTCCCTCAGTGTACAGTTTAACACTGACTGACCCCAATGTGTACACAGCTCCCTCAGTGTACAGTTTAACACTGACTGACCCCAATGTGTACACAGCTCCCTCAGTGTACAGTTTAACACTGACTGACCCCAATGTGTACACAGCTCCCTCAGTGTACAGTTTAACACTGACTGACCCCAATGTGTACACAGCTCCCTCAGTGTACAGTTTAACACAGACTGACCCCAATGTGTACACAGCTCCCTCAGTGTACAGTTTAACACTGACTGACCCCAATGTGTACACAGCTCCCTCAGTGTACAGTTTAACACTGACTGACCCTAATGTGTACACAGCTCCCTCAGTGTACAGTTTAACACAGACTGACCCCAATGTGTACACAGCTCCCTCAGTGTACAGTTTAACACTGACTGACCCCAATGTGTACACAGCTCCCTCAGTGTACAGTTTAACACAGACTGACCCCAATGTGTACACAGCTCCCTCAGTGTACAGTTTAACACTGACTGACCCCAATGTGTACACAGCTCCCTCAGTGTACAGTTTAACACTGACTGACCCCAATGTGTGCACAGCTCCCTCAGTGTACAGTTTAACACAGACTGACCGCAATGTGTACACAGCTCCCTCCCTGTACAGTTTAACACAGACTGACCCCAATGTGTACACAGCTCCCTCAGTGTACAGTTTAACACTGACTGACCCCAATGTGTACACAGCTCCCTCAGTGTACAGTTTAACACTGACTGACCCCAATGTGTACACAGCTCCCTCAGTGTACAGTTTAACACAGACTGACCCCAATGTGTAAACAGCTCCCTCAGCGTACAGTTTAACACTGACTGACCCCAATGTGTACACAGCTCCCTCAGTGTACAGTTTAACACTGACTGACCCCAATGTGTACACAGCTCCCTCAACGTACAGTTTAACACAGACTGACCCCAATGTGTACACAGCTCCCTCAGTGTACAGTTTAACACTGACTGACCCCAATGTGTACACAGCTCCCTCTGCGTACAGTTTAACACTGACTGACCCCAATGTGTACACAGCTCCCTCTGCGTACAGTTTAACACAGACTGACCTCAATGTGTACACAGCTCCCTCAGTGTACAGTTTAACACTGACTGACACTAATGTTTACACAGCTCCCTCAGTGTACAGTTAAACACAGACTGACCCCAATGTGTACACAGCTCCCTCAGTGTACAGTTTAACACTGACTGTCCCCAATGTGTACACAGCTCCCTCAGTGTACAGTTTAACACAGACTGACCCCAATGTGTACACAGCTCCCTCAGTGTACAGTTTAACACTGACTGACCCCAATGTGTACACAGCTCCCTCAGTGTACAGTTTAACACTGACTGACCCCAATGTGTACACAGCTCCCTCAGTGTACAGTTTAACACTGACTGACCCCAATGTGTACACAGCTCCCTCAGTGTACAGTTTAACACTGACTGACCCCAATGTGTACACAGCTCCCTCACTGTACAGTTTAACACAGACTGATCCCAATGTGTACACAGCTCCCTCAGTATACAGTTTAACACTGACTGACCCCAATGTGTACACAGCTCCCTCAGTGTACAGTTTAACACTGACTGACCCCAATGTGTACACAGCTCCCTCCCTGTACAATTTAACACAGACTGACCCCAATGTGTACACAGCTCCCTCAGTGTACAGTTTAACACTGACTGACCCCAATGTGTACACAGCTCCCTCAGTGTACAATTTAACACAGACTGACCCCAATGTGTACACAGCTCCCTCAGTGTACAGTTTAACACAGACTGACCCCAATGTGTACACAGCTCCCTCAGTGTACAGTTTAACACTGACTGACCCCAATGTGTACACAGCTCCCTCAGTGTACAGTTTAACACAGACTGACCCCAATGTGTACACAGCTCCCTCAGTGTACAGTTTAACACTGACTGTCCCCAATGTGTACACAGCTCCCTCAGTGTACAGTTTAACACAGACTGACCCCAATGTGTACACGGCTCCCTCAGTGTACAGTTTAACACAGACTGACCCCAATGTGTACACGGCTCCCTCAGTGTACTGTTTAACACAGACTGACCCCAATGTGTACACGGCTCCCTCAGTGTACAGTTTAACACTGACTGACCCCAATGTGTACACGGCTCCCTCAGTGTACAGTTTAACACTGACTGACCCCAATGTGTACACAGCTCCCTCAGTGTACAGTTTAACACTGACTGACCCCAATGTGTACACAGCTCCCTCAGTGTACAGTTTAACACTGACTGACCCCAATGTGTACACAGCTCCCTCAGTGTACAGTTTAACACTGACTGACCCCAATGTGTACATGGCTCCCTCTGTGTACAGTTTAACACAGACTGACCCCAATGTGTACACAGCTCCCTCAGTGTACAGTTTAACACTGACTGACCCCAATGTGTACACAGCTCCCTCAGTGTACAATTTAACACAGACTGACCCCAATGTGTACACAGCTCCCTCAGTGTACAGTTTAACACTGACAGACCCCAATGTGTACACAGCTCCCTCAGCGTACAGTTTAACACAGACTGACCCCAATGTTTACACAGCTCCCTCAGTGTACAGTTTAACACTGACTGTCCCCAATGTGTACACAGCTCCCTCAGTGTACAGTTTAACACAGACTGACCACAATGTGTACACAGCTCCCTCAGTGTACAGTTTAACACTGACTGACCCCAATGTGTACACGGCTCCCTCAGTGTACAGTTTAACACTGACTGTCCCCAATGTGTACACAGCTCCCTCAGTGTACAGTTTAACACTGACTGACCCCAATGTGTACACGGCTCCCTCAGTGTACAGTTTAACACTGACTGTCCCCAATGTGTACACAGCTCCCTCAGTGTACAGTTTAACACTGACTGTCCCCAATGTGTACACAGCTCCCTCAGTGTACAGTTTAACACTGACTGTCCCCAATGTGTACACAGCTCCCTCAGTGTACAGTTTAACACTGACTGACCCCAATGTGTACACAGCTCCCTCAGTGTACAGTTTAACACTGACTGACCCCAATGTGTACACAGCTCCCTCAGTGTACAGTTTAACACAGACTGACCCCAATGTGTACACAGCTCCCTCAGTGTACAGTTTAACATTGACTGACCCCAATGTGTACACAGCTCCCTCCCTGTACAGTTTAACACAGACTGACCCCAATGTGTACACAGCTCCCTCAGTATACAGTTTAACACAGGCTGACCCCAATGTGTACACAGCTCCCTCAGTATACAGTTTAACACTGACTGACCCCAATGTGTACACAGCTCCCTCAGTGTACAGTTTAACACTGACTGACCCCAATGTGTACACAGCTTCCTCTGCGTACAGTTTAACACTGACTGACCCCAATGTGTACACAGCTCCCTCTGCGTACAGTTTAACACAGACTGACCCCAATGTGGACACAGCTCCCTCAGTGTACAGTTTAACACTGACTGACACTAATGATTACACAGCTCCCTCAGTGTACAGTTAAACACAGACTGACCCCAATGTGTACACAGCTCCCTCAGTGTACAGTTTAACACTGACTGACCCCAATGTGTACACAGCTCCCTCAGTGTACAGTTTAACACTGACTGACCCCAATGTGTACACAGCTCCCTCAGTGTACAGTTTAACACTGACTGACCCCAATGTGTGCACAGCTCCCTCAGTGTACAGTTTAACACAGACTGACCGCAATGTGTACACAGCTCCCTCAGTGTACAGTTTAACACAGACTGACCCCAATGTGTACACAGCTCCCTCAGTGTACAGTTTAACACTGACTGACCCCAATGTGTACACAGCTTCCTCTGCGTACAGTTTAACACTGACTGACCCCAATGTGTACACAGCTCCCTCTGCGTACAGTTTAACACAGACTGACCCCAATGTGTACACAGCTCCCTCTGCGTACAGTTTAACACTGACTGACCCCAATGTGTACACAGCTCCCTCTGCATACAGTTTATCACAGACTGACCCCAATGTGTACACAGCTCCCTCAGTGTACAGTTTAACACTGACTTACCCCAATGTGTACACAGCTCCCTCAGTGTACAGTTTAACACTGACTTACCCCAATGTGTACAAGGCTCCCTCAGTGTACAGTTTAACACTGACTGACCCCAATGTGTACACAGCTCCCTCAGTGTACAGTTTAACACTGACTGACCCCAATGTGTACACAGCTCCCTCAGTGTACAGTTTAACACAGACTGACCCCATTGTGTACACAGCTCCCTCAGTGTACAGTTTAACACAGACTGTCCCCAATGTGTACACAGCTCCCTCAGTGTACAGTTTAACACTGACTGACCCCAATGTGTACACAGCTCCCTCAGTGTACAGTTTAACACAGACTGACCCCAATGTGTACACAGCTCCCTCAGTGCACAGTTTAACACTGACTGTCCCCAATGTGTACACAGCTCCCTCAGTGTACAGTTTAACACTGACTGACCCCAATGTGTACACGGCTCCCTCAGTGTACAGTTTAACACAGACTGACCCCAATGTGTACACAGCTCCCTCAGTGTACAGTTTAACACTGACTGACCCCAATGTGTACAGGGCTCCCTCTGCGTACAGTTTAACACAGACTGACCCCAATGTGTACACGGCTCCCTCAGTGTACAGTTTAACACTGACTGACCCCAATATGTACACAGCTCCCTCAGTGTACAGTTTAACACTGACTGACCCCAATGTGTACACAGCTCCCTCAGTGTACAGTTTAACACTGACTGACCCCAATGTGTACACAGCTCCCTCAGTGTACAGTTTAACACAGACTGACCCCATTGTGTACACAGCTCCCTCAGTGTACAGTTTAACACAGACTGTCCCCAATGTGTACACAGCTCCCTCAGTGTACAGTTTAACACTGACTGACCCCAATGTGTACACAGCTCCCTCAGTGTACAGTTTAACACAGACTGACCCCAATGTGTACACAGCTCCCTCAGTGCACAGTTTAACACTGACTGTCCCCAATGTGTACACAGCTCCCTCAGTGTACAGTTTAACACTGACTGACCCCAATGTGTACACGGCTCCCTCAGTGTACAGTTTAACACAGACTGACCCCAATGTGTACACAGCTCCCTCAGTGTACAGTTTAACACAGACTGACCCCAATGTGTACACAGCTCCCTCAGTGCACAGTTTAACACTGACTGTCCCCAATGTGTACACAGCACCCTCAGTGTACAGTTTAACACTGACTGACCCCAATGTGTACACAGCTCCCTCAGTGTACAGTTTAACACAGACTGACCCCAATGTGTACACAGCTCCCTCAGTGTACAGTTTAACACAGACTGACCCCAATGTGTACACAGCTCCCTCAGCGTACAGTTTAACACAGACTGACCCCAATGTGTACACAGCTCCCTCAGTGTACAGTTTAACACAGACTGACCCCAATGTGTACACGGCTCCCTCAGTGTACAGTTTAACACTGACTGACCCCAATGTGTACACAGCTCCCTCAGTGTACAGTTTAACACAGACTGACCCCAATGTGTACACAGCTCCCTCAGTGTACAGTTTAACACTGACTGACCCCAATGTGTACACAGCTCCCTCAGTGTACAGTTTAACACTGACTGACCCCAATGTGTACACAGCTCCCTCAGTGTACAGTTTAACACTGACTGACGCCAATGTGTACACGGCTCCCTCAGTGTACAGTTTAACACTGACTGTCCCCAATGTGTACACAGCTCCCTCAGTGTACAGTTTAACACTGACTGTCCCCAATGTGTACACAGCTCCCTCAGTGTACAGTTTAACACTGACTGTCCCCAATGTGTACACAGCTCCCTCAGTGTACAGTTTAACACTGACTGACCCCAATGTGTCCACAGCTCCCTCAGTGTACAGTTTAACATTGACTGACCCCAATGTGTACACAGCTCCCTCCCTGTACAGTTTAACACAGACTGACCCCAATGTGTACACAGCTCCCTCAGTGTACAGTTTAACACAGGCTGACCCCAATGTGTACACAGCTCCCTCAGTATACAGTTTAACACTGACTGACCCCAATGTGTACACAGCTCCCTCAGTGTACAGTTTAACACTGACTGACCCCAATGTGTACACAGCTCCCTCAGTGTACAGTTTAACACTGACTGACCCCAATGTGTACACAGCTCCCTCTGCGTACAGTTTAACACTGACTGACCCCAATGTGTACACAGCTCCCTCTGCGTACAGTTTAACACAGACTGACCCCAATGTGTACACAGCTCCCTCAGTGTACAGTTTAACACTGACTGACACTAATGTTTACACAGCTCCCTCAGTGTACAGTTAAACACAGACTGACCCCAATGTGTACACAGCTCCCTCAGTGTACAGTTTCACACTGACTGACCCCAATGTGTACACAGCTCCCTCAGTGTACAGTTTAACACTGACTTACCCCAATGTGTACACAGCTCCCTCAGTGTACAGTTTAACACTGACTTACCCCAATGTGTACAAGGCTCCCTCAGTGTACAGTTTAACACTGACTGACCCCAATGTGTACAAGGCTCCCTCAGTGTACAGTTTAACACAGACTGACCCCAATGTGTACACGGCTCCCTCAGTGTACAGTTTAACACTGACTGACCCCAATGTGTACACAGCTCCCTCAGTGTACAGTTTAACACAGACTGACCCCAATGTGTACACAGCTCCCTCAGTGTACAGTTTAACACTGACTGACCCCAATGTGTACACAGCTCCCTCAGTGTACAGTTTAACACTGACTGACCCCAATGTGTACACAGCTCCCTCAGTATACAGTTTAACACTGACTGACCCAAATGTGTACACAGCTCCCTCAGTGTACAGTTTAACACAGACTGACCCCAATGTGTACACAGCTCCCTCAGCGTACAGTTTAACACTGACTGACCCCAATGTGTACACAGCTCCCTCAGTATACAGTTTAACACTGACTGACCCCAATGTGTACACAGCTCCCTCAGTGTACAGTTTCACACTGACTGACCCCAATGTGTACACAGCTCCCTCAGTGTACAGTTTAACACTGACTGACCCCAATGTGTACACAGATCCCTCAGTGTACAGTTTCACACTGACTGACCCCAATGTGTACACGGCTCCCTCAGTGTACAGTTTAACACTGACTGACCCCAATGTGTACACAGCTCCCTCAGTGTACAGTTTAACACAGACTGACCCCAATGTGTACACAGATCCCTCAGTGTACAGTTTCACACTGACTGACCCCAATGTGTACACGGATCCCTCAGTGTACAGTTTAACACTGACTGACCCCAATGTGTACACGGCTCCCTCAGTGTACAGTTTAACACTGACTGACCCCAATGTGTACACAGCTCCCTCAGTGTACAGTTTAACACTGACTGACCCCAATGTGTACACAGCTCCCTCAGTGTACAGTTTAACACAGACTGACCCCAATGTGTACACAGCTCCCTCAGTGTACAGTTTAACACTGACTGACCCCAATGTGTACACAGCTCCCTCCCTGTAGAGTTTAACACTGACTGACCCCAATGTGTACACAGCTCCCTCAGTGTACAGTTTAACACAGACTGACCCCAATGTGTACACAGCTCCCTCAGTATACAGTTTAACACAGGCTGACCCCAATGTGTACACAGCTCCCTCAGTATACAGTTTAACACTGACTGACTCCAATGTGTACACAGCTCCCTCAGTGTACAGTTTAACACAGACTGACCCCAATGTGTACACAGCTCCCTCAGTGTACAGTTTAACACAGACTGACCCCAATGTGTACACAGCTCCCTCAGTGTACAGTTTAACACTGACTGACCCCAATGTGTACACAGCTCCCTCAGTGTACAGTTTAACACTGACTGACACTAATGTGTACACAGCTCCCTCAGTGTACAGTTTAACACAGACTTACCCCAATGTGTACACAGCTCCCTCAGTGTACAGTTTCACACTGACTGACCCCAATGTGTACACAGCTCCCTCAGTGTACAGTTTAACACTGACTTACCCCAATGTGTACACAGCTCCCTCAGTGTACAGTTTAACACTGACTGACCCCAATGTGTACAAGGCTCCCTCTGCGTACAGTTTAACACAGACTGACCCCAATGTGTACACGGCTCCCTCAGTGTACAGTTTAACACTGACTGACCCCAATATGTACACAGCTCCCTCAGTGTACAGTTTAACACTGACTGACCCCAATGTGTACACAGCTCCCTCAGTGTACAGTTTAACACTGACTTACCCCAATGTGTACACAGCTCCCTCAGTGTACAGTTTAACACAGACTGACCCCAATGTGTACACGGCTCCCTCAGTGTACAGTTTAACACAGACTGACCCCAATGTGTACAAGGCTCCCTCTGCGTACAGTTTAACACAGACTGACCCCAATGTGTACACGGCTCCCTCAGTGTACAGTTTAACACTGACTGACCCCAATATGTACACAGCTCCCTCAGTGTACAGTTTAACACAGACTGACCCCAATGTGTACACAGCTCCCATCGTGTACAGTTTAACACTGACTTACCCCAATGTGTACACAGCTCCCTCAGTGTACAGTTTAACACAGACTGACCCCAATGTGTACACGGCTCCCTCAGTGTACAGTTTAACACAGACTGACCCCAATGTGTACACGGCTCCCTCAGTGTACAGTTTAACACAGACTGACCCCAATGTGTACACAGCTCCCTCAGTGTACAGTTTAACACAGACTGACCCCAATGTGTACACGGCTCCCTCAGTGTACAGTTTAACACAGACTGACCCCAATGTGTACACAGCTCCCTCTGTGTACAGTTTAACACAGACTGACCCCAATGTGTACACGGCTCCCTCAGTGTACAGTTTAACACTGACTGACCCCAATGTGTACACAGCTCCCTCAGTGTACAGTTTAACACTGACTTACCCCAATGTGTACACAGCTCCCTCAGTGTACAGTTTAACACTGACTTACCCCAATGTGTACACAGCTCCCTCAGTGTACAGTTTAACACTGACTGACCCCAATGTGTACACGGCTCCCTCAGTGTACAGTTTCACACTGACTGACCCCAATGTGTACACAGCTCCCTCAGTATACAGTTTAACACTGACTGACCCCAATGTGTACACGGCTCCCTCAGTGTACAGTTTAACATTGACTGACCCCAATGTGTACACAGCTCCCTCAGTGTACAGTTTAACACTGACTGACCCCAATGTGTACACAGCTCCCTCAGTGTACAGTTTAACACTGACTGACCCCAATGTGTACACAGCTCCCTCAGTGTACAGTTTAACACTGACTGACCCCAATGTGTACACAGCTCCCTCAGTGTACAGTTTAACACAGACTGACCCCAATGTGTACACAGCTCCCTCAGTGTACAGTTTAACACTGACTGACCCCAATGTGTACACAGGGGTTACAGAGTCAGCGAGGGGGTGGAGGGGGGTTACAGAGACAGGGAGGGGGTGGAGGGGGGTTACAGAGACAGGGAGGGGGTTACAGAGACAGGGAGGGGGTGGAGGGGACAGGGAGGGGGTTACAGAGACAGGGAGGGGGTTACAGAGACGGGGGGGGGTGGAGGGGGGTTACAGAGACAGGGGGGGGGTTACAGAGACAGGGAGGTGGTTACAAAGACAGGGAGGGGGTTACAGAGACAGGGAGGGGGTGGAGCGGCTGGGATCTGGGAGGTTGTGAAGGGGGTGTTTGGGATCAGCGCGTGTACAATCTGACTGTGATGGTGGATTTGTTCCTGCCAGAGGTGGATCATGGAACCGCAGTGTTGAGGAGAGAGACTCCTGTACTGTCCTGTGTCTGCAATTCTCCGCAAGGATCTGTTCCCAGGACCTCGCTGACTTCTTCTCAACTGTGGGGAAGGTAATGGGGTGGGGGGGCGGGGGGACAGTGTAGAGGGAGCTTTACCCTGTATCTAACCCCGTGCTGTCCCTGTCCCTGGGATGGTGGGGGGTACAGTGTAGAGGGAGCTTTACTCTGTATCTAACCCCGTGCTGTCCCTGTCCCTGGGATGGGGGGGGGACAGTGTAGAGGGAGCTTTACTCTGTATCTAAACCCCGTGCTGTCCCTGTCCCTGGGATGGGGGGGACAGTGTAGAGGGAGCTTTACTCTGTATCTAACCCCGTGCTGTCCCTGTCCCTGGGATGGCGGGGACAGTGTAGAGGGAGCTTTACTCTGTATCTAACCCCGTGCTGTCCCTGTCCCTGGGATAGGGGGGACAGTGTAGAGGGAGCTTTACTCTGTATCTAACCCTGACCCTGACCCTGTCCCTGGGATGGGGGGGACAGTGTAGAGGGAGCTTTACTCTGTATCTAAACCCGTGCTGTCCCTGTCCCTGGGATGGGGGGGGACAGTGTAGAGGGAGCTTTACTCTGTATCTAACCCCGTGCTGTCCCTGTCCCTGGGATGGGGGGGACAGTGTAGAGGGAGCTTTACTCTGTATCGAACCCCGTGCTGTCCCTATCCCTGGGATGGGGGGGGACAGTGTAGAGGGAGCTTTACTCTGTATCTAACCCCGTGCTGTCCCTGTCCCTGGGATGGGGGGGGACAGTGTAGAGGGAGCTTTACTCTGTATCTAACCCTGACCCTGACCCTGTCCCTGTCCCTGTCCCTGACCCTGTCCCTGACCCTGTCCCTGACCCTGACCCTGTCCCTGTCCCTGTCCCTGTCCCTGTCCCTGACCCTGCCCCTGACCCTGTCCCTGTCCCTGACCCTGACCCTGACCCTGTCCCTGTCCCTGACCCTCTCCCTGACCCTGACCCTGACCCTGACCCTGTCCCTGTCCCTGTCCCTGTCCCTGACCCTGTCCCTGACCCTGTCCCTCTCCCTGACCCTGACCCTGACCCTGACCCTGACGCTGACCCTGACCCTCTCCCTGACCCTGTCCCTGTCCCTGACCCTGTCCCTGTCCCTGTCCCTGACCCTGTCCCTGACCCTGTCCCTCTCCCTGTCCCTGACCCTCTCCCTGACCCTGACCCTCTCCCTGACCCTCTCCCTGACCCTGACCCTGACCCTGACCCTGTCCCTGACCCTCTCCCTGACCCTGTCCCTGTCCCTGTCCCTGTCCCTGACCCTCTCCCTGTCCCTGACCCTGACCCTGTCCCTGACCCTCTCCCTGTCCCTGTCCCTGACCCTGTCCCTGTCCCTGACCCTGTCCCTGACCCTCTCCCTGACCCTGTCCCTGACCCTGTCCCTGACCCTCTCCCTGACCCTCTCCCTGTCCCTGACCCCCGTCCCTGTCTCTGTCCCTGACCCCCTGTCTCTGTCCCTGACCCCCTCTCCCTGTCCCTGACCCCCTGTCCCACTCCCTGACCCCCGTCCCTGTCTCTGTCCCTCTCCCTGTCCCTGTCCCTGTCCCTCTCCCTGTCCCTGACCCTGACCCTGACCCTGTCCCTGACCCTCTCCCTGTCCCTGACCCCCTGACCCTGTCCCTGACCCTCTGTCCCTGTCCCTGTCCCTCTCCCTGACCCCCTGTCCCTCTCCCTGACCCCCTGTCCCTGTCCCTGTCCCTGACCCCCTGTCTCTGTCCCTGACCCCCTGTCCCTGTCCCTGACCCCCTGTCCCTCTCCCTGACCCCCTGTCCCTGACCCTCTCGCTGACCCCCTGTCCCTCTCCCTGACCCCCTGTCCCTGTCCCTGTCCCTGTCCCTGACCCTCTCCCTGACCCCCTGTCCCCGTCCCTGTCCCTCTCCCTGACCCCCTGACCCTCTCCCTGACCCCCTGTCCCTGTCCCTGTCCCTCTCCCTGACCCCCTGTCCCTCTCCCTGACCCCCTGTCCCTGACCCTCTCGCTGACCCCCTGTCCCTGTCCCTGACCCCCTGTCTCTGTCCCTGTCAGGTCCGCGATGTGAAGATTATATCAGACAGGAGTTCCCGACGCTCGAAGGGAATTGCTTATGTTGAATTCTATGAGATGGAGTCTGTGGCCTCAGCGATTCGTCTGTCAGGAGAGAGACTGCTCGGTGTCCCAATCATCGTCCAGGCCTCACAGGTACAGACAGGCCTGAGGGAGGGGGCACTGGGAGGGTCAGGGCTGAGGGAGGGGGCACTGGGAGGGTCAGGGCTGAGGGAGGGGGCACTGGGAGGGTCAGGGCTGAGGGAGTGGGCACTGGGAGGGTCAGGGCTGAGGGAGGGGGGACTGGGAGGGTCAGGGCTGAGGGAGGGGGGACTGGGAGGGTCAGGGCTGAGGGAGGGGGGACTGGGAGGGTCAGGGCTGAGGGAGGGGGGACTGGGAGGGTCAGGGCTGAGGGAGGGGGGACTGGGAGGGTCAGGGCTGAGGGAGTGGGCCCTGTCGGAGGGTCAGTGCTGAGGGAGTGGGCCCTGTCGGAGGGTCAGTGCTGAGGGAGTTGGCACAGTCGGAGGGTCAGTGCTGAGGGAGTGGGCACTGTCGGAGGGTCAGTGCTGAGGGAGTGCCGCACTGTCGGAGGGTCAGTGCTGAGGGAGTGCCGCACTGTCGGAGGGTCAGTGCTGAGGGAGTACCGCACTGTCGGAGGGTCAGTGCTGAGGGAGTGGGCCCTGTCGGAGGGTCAGTGCTGAGGGAGGGCCGCACTGTCGGAGGGTCAGTGCTGAGGGAGTGGGCACTGTCGGAGGGTCAGTGCTGAGGGAGTACCGCACTGTCGGAGGGTCAGTGCTGAGGGAGTGGGCACTGTCGGAGGGTCAGTGCTGAGGGAGTGGGCCCTGTCGGAGGGTCAGTGCTGAGGGAGTGGGCCCTGTCGGGGGGTCAGTGCTGAGGGAGTGGGCCCTGTCGGAGGGTCAGTGCTGAGGGAGTGGGCCCTGTCGGAGGGTCAGTGCTGAGGGAGTGGGCCCTGTCGGAGGGTCAGTGCTGAGGGAGGGGACACACTGTCGGAGGGTCAGTGCTGAGGGAGTGGGCACTGTCAGAGGGTCAGTGCTGAGGGAGTGGGCACTGTCGGAGGGTCAGTGCTGAGGGAGTGGGCCCTGTCGGAGGGTCAGTGCTGAGGGAGTGCCGCACTGTCGGAGGGTCAGTGCTGAGGGAGCGGGCACTGTCGGAGGGTCAGTGCTGAGGGAGCGGGCCCTGTCGGAGGGTCAGTGCTGAGGGAGTGGGCACTGGGAGGGTCAGGGCTGAGGGAGTGGGCACTGGGAGGGTCAGGGCTGAGGGAGGGGGGGACTGGGAGGGTCAGGGCTGAGGGAGGGGGGACTGGGAGGGTCAGGGCTGAGGGAGTGGGCCCTGTCGGAGGGTCAGTGCTGAGGGAGTGGGCCCTGTCGGAGGGTCAGTGCTGAGGGAGTTGGCACAGTCGGAGGGTCAGTGCTGAGGGAGTGCCGCACTGTCGGAGGGTCAGTGCTGAGGGAGTGCCGCACTGTCGGAGGGTCAGTGCTGAGGGAGTACCGCACTGTCGGAGGGTCAGTGCTGAGGGAGTGGGCCCTGTCGGAGGGTCAGTGCTGAGGGAGTGGGCACTGTCGGAGGGTCAGTGCTGAGGGAGTGGGCCCTGTCGGAGGGTCAGTGCTGAGGGGAGTACCGCACTGTCGGAGGGTCAGTGCTGAGGGAGTGGGCACTGTCGGAGGGTCAGTGCTGAGGGAGTGGGCCCTGTCGGAGGGTCAGTGCTGAGGGAGTGGGCCCTGTCGGAGGGTCAGTGCTGAGGGAGTGGGCCCTGTCGGAGGGTCAGTGCTGAGGGAGGGGACACACTGTCGGAGGGTCAGTGCTGAGGGGAGTGGGCACTGTCAGAGGGTCAGTGCTGAGGGAGTGGGCACTGTCGGAGGGTCAGTGCTGAGGGAGTGGGCCCTGTCGGAGGGTCAGTGCTGAGGGAGTGCCGCACTGTCGGAGGGTCAGTGCTGAGGGAGTGCCTGCTCTATACCTCCCTCTGTATCTCACTCACTGTATTTGTCCTTAAATATTGACTTGTCTGCTCTGTATCCCCCTCCATATCCTCTCTGTGTCCCACTGTACCATCCCCACCATATCCTCTGTGCCCACTGTACCACCCCCCTCCATATCCTCTCTGTGTCCCACTGTACCATCCCCCTCCATATCCTCTCTGTGTCCCACTGTACCATCCCCCCTCCATATCCTCTCTGTGTCCCACTGTATCCCCCTCCATATCCTCTCTGTGTCCCACTGTACCACCCCCCTCCATATCCTCTCTGTGTCCCACTGTACCATCCCCCACCATATCCTCTCTGTGTCCCACTGTACCATCCCCCTCCATATCCTCTCTGTGTCCCACTGTACCATCCCCCTCCATACCCTCTCTGTGTCCCACTGTACCATCCCCCTCCATATCCCCTCTGTGTCCCACTGTACCATCCCCCTCCATATCCTCTCTGTGTCCCACTGTACCATCCCCCTCCATATCCTCTCTGTGTCCCACTGTACCATCCCCCTCCATATCCTCTCTGTGTCGCACTGTACCATCCCCCTCCATATCCTCTCTGTGTCCCACTGTACCATCCCCCTCCATATCCCCTCTGTGTCCCACTGTATCATCCCCCTCCATATCCCCTCTGTGTCCCACTGTACCATCCCCCTCCATATCCTCTCTGTGTCCCTCTGTACCATCCCCCTCCATATCCTCTCTGTGTCCCACTGTACCATCCCCCTCCATATCCTCTCTGTGTCCCACTGTACCATCCCCCTCCATATCCTCTCTGTGTCCCACTGTACCATCCCCTCCATAACCTCTCTGTGTCCCACTGTATCCCTCTCCATATCCTCTCTGTGTCCCACTGTACCATCCCCCTCCATATCCTCTCTGTGTCCCACTGTACCATCCTCCTCCATATCGTCTCTGTGTCCCACTGCACCATCCCCCTCCATATCCTCCTCTGTGTTCCCACTGTACCATCCCCCTCCATATCCTCTCTGTGTCCCACTGTACCATCCCCCTCCATATCCTCTCTGTGTCCCACTGTATCATCCCCACCATATCCTCTCTGTGTCCCACTGCACCATCCCCCTCCATATCCTCTCTGTGTCCCACTGCACCATCCCCCTCCATATCCTCTCTGTGTCCCACTGTATCATCCCCTCCATATCCTCTCTGTGTCCCACTGCACCATCCCCCTCCATATCCTCTCTGTGTCCCACTGTATCATCCCCTCCGTATCCTCTCTGTGTCTCACTGTACCATCCCCCTCCATATCCTCTCTGTGTCCCACTGCACCATCCCCCTCCATATCCTCTCTGTGTCCCACTGTACCATCCTCCTCCATATCCTCTCTGTGTCCCACTGTACCATCACCCTCCATATCCTCTCTGTGTCCCACTGTACCATCCTCCTCCATATCCTCTCTGTGTCCCACTGTACCATCCCCCTCCATATCCTCTCTGTGTCCCACTGCACCAT
Organism: Chiloscyllium punctatum; assembly: GCF_047496795.1. Lineage (NCBI taxonomy): Eukaryota > Metazoa > Chordata > Chondrichthyes > Orectolobiformes > Hemiscylliidae > Chiloscyllium > Chiloscyllium punctatum. Next base: position 5,536,248 of record NC_092766.1, read on the forward strand.
CCCCCTCCATATCCTCTCTGTGTCCCACTGTATCCCCCTCCATATCCTCTCTGTGTCCCACTGTACCATCCCCCTCCATATCCTCTCTGTGTCCCACTGTACCATTCCCCTCCATATCCTCTCTGTGTCTCACTGTATCCCCCTCCATATCCTCTCTGTGTCCCACTGTACCATCCCCCTCCATATCCCCTCTCTGTCCACTGTACCATCCCCCTCCATATCCTCTCTGTGTCCCACTGTACCATCCCCCACCATATCCTCTCTGTGTCCCACTGTACCATCCCCCTCCATATCCTCTCTGTGTCCCACTGTACCATCCCCCTCCATATCCTCTCTGTGTCCCACTGTATCCCCCTCCATATCCTGTGTCCCACTGTACCATCCCCCTCCATGTCCTCTCTGTGTCCCACTGTACCACCCCCCTCCATATCCTCTCTGTGTCCCACTGTATCCCCCTCCATATCCTCTCTGTGTCCCACTGTACCATCCCCCTCCATATCCTCTCTGTGTCTCACTGTACCATCCCCCTCCATATCCTCTCTGTGTCCCACTGTATCCCCCTCCATATCCTCTCTGTGTCCCACTGTACCATCCCCCTCCATATCCTCTCTGTGTCCCACTGTACCATCCCCCACCATATCCTCTCTGTGTCCCACTGTACCATCCCCTTCCATATCCTCTCTGTGTCCCACTGTACCATCCCCCTCCATATCCTCCTCTGTGTTCCCACTTTACCATCCCCCTCCATATCCTCTCTGTGTCCCACTGTACCATCCCCCTCCATATCCTCTCTGTGTCCCACTGTACCATCCCCCTCCATATCCTCTCTGTGTCCCACTGTACCATCCCCCTCCATATCCTCCTCTGTGTTCCCACTGTACCATCCCCCTCCATATCCTCTCTGTGTCCCACTGTACCATCCCCCTCCATATCCTCCTCTGTGTTCCCACTGTACCATCCCCCTCCATATCCTCTCTGTGTCCCACTGTACCATCCCCCTCCATATCCTCTCTGTGTCCCACTGTACCATCCCCCTCCATATCCTCTTCTGTGTTCCCACTGTACCATCCCCCTCCATATCCTCTCTGTTTCCCACTGTATCCCCCTCCATATCCTCTCTGTGTCCCACTGTACCATCCCCCTCCATATCCTCTCTGTGTCCCACTGTACCATCCCCCTCCATATCGTCTCTGTGTCCCACTGTACCATCCCCCTCCATATCCTCTCTGTGTCCCACTGTACCATCCCCCTCCATATCCTCTCTGTGTCCCACTGTACCATCCCCCTCCATATCCACTCTGTGTCCCACTGTACCATCCCCCTCCATATCCTCCTCTTTGTTCCCACTGTACCATCCCCCTCCATATCCTCTCTGTGTCCCACTGTACCATCCCCCTCCATATCCTCTCTGTGTCCCACTGTACCACCCCCCTCCATATCCTCTCTGTGTCCCACTGTATCCCCCTCCATATCCTCTCTGTGTCCCACTGTACCATCCCCCTCCATATCCTCCTCTGTGTTCCCACTGTACCATCCCCCTCCATATCCTCTCTGTTTCCCACTGTATCCCTCTCCATATCCTCTCTGTGTCCCACTGTACCATCCCCTCCATATCGTCTGTGTGTCCCACTGTATCATCCCCCTCCATATCCACTCTGTGTCCCACTGTACCATCCCCCTCCATATCGTCTGTGTGTCCCACTGTATCATCCCCCTCCATATCCTCTCTGTGTCCAACTGTACTATCCCCCTCCATATCCTCTCTGTGTCCCACTGCACCATCCCCCTCCATATCCTCTCTGTGTCCCACTGTACCATCCCCCTCCATATCCTCTCTGTGTCCCACTGTACCATCCCCCTCCATATCCTCTCTGTGTCCCACTGTATCCCCCTCCATATCCTCTCTGTGTCCCACTGTACCATCCCCCTCCATATCCCCTCTCTGTCCCACTGTACCATCCCCTCCATATCCTCTCTGTTTCCCACTGTATCCCTCTCCATATCCTCTCTGTGTCCCACTGTACCATCCCCCTCCATATCCTCTCTGTGTCCCACTGAACCATCCCCCACCATATCCTCTCTGTGTCCCACTGTACCATCCTCCTCCATATCCCCTCTGTGTCCCACTGTACCATCCCCCTCCATATCCTCTCTGTGTCTAACTGTACCATCCCCCACCATATCCTCTCTGTGTCCCACTGTATCATCCC